>NW_026014868.1:40000-184189 GCF_020379485.1 Brassica napus
CATCGGTCCTCCATTGACTCGAACTAATCATTCAACTCATTGAGTCTCTTATTGGTCTTTATCTTTGTCCCTGCATCAAACAGCTCCCCTAGGTACTTAGTCATTCAACCAACCATGCCCACAAACATAAGTAACCTTTGAGAAGTCTTCGAAAGGATAAGGGTATGCATCTGGCCTTTATCGGCTCATGCACACTCAAACATCCTCTTGCCTTATAGGCAATAGTACCCAATCCATATTCTGGACTGACAAATCTCATTAGATCCTAAGTCAATCAACCAACCATCCTCACATGACTTGGAACTGATGAGTCATCATCTGGCCTGACCGGCCTTGGGACTTAACCCAGACAACAGATATGATTTGTTTATATCAACCGATGCATTCCTTAATCAGATTAGTTCCGACACCTTGAACCATCATCCAGAGGTCAGGTCATCCGTACTCAACCATGATCATATCTTACACGGCTTTCCATTAACAATCACACCTAGGCTTAGTACCTATGGTCTACGACACATAATACTAGCCATACACTTCGTCATGGCTCTTAGCCAATACCGAAGCTATCAACACCAAGGTTGATATATAGAAGAATCACATCAATACTCTTACTCCAGAAACGTGACTATCCATACTAGTGCTCGACCATCGAACCATCGCCATGAAACATGATCCGACCATTAGACTTGATAAACCATCGTCTACTTAGCATGTATTGATATAACCGGCCTTCCATTGCCATCATGTAGGTCTACTCCCTACATAAGGTATATGGCGCCTATCCTACTCACCAACCCAAAGTTGATTGTAAGATATCCCACTTACCCTTTGCGGCTAAAACCATCAAACCATAGCCGGATCGTCCATAGTCCCGTCTAACCATCTAGTTAAGATCTAGGTGCGATCGGCCAGTTATAAGTCCTGCCCAATGGCTCACGGTCCTTCTCATCTGATCCAACCCAAAGCCTTGATCCTACCATAGAGTAAGGCCCAAGACCAAACCGGATTGCCTTGCAACCGATCAGACCTTGCTACACAACACTCTGGTTAAACGAACCGTCCGTCTGTTCGACTATGCAGCCGCGGACTGTCCACTTGGTTCGCCCTAAGCCTTGAACCAATGTCACGGTTTGGAACTCACACCCTTTGGGAACTAGTACCCTTTAGACACTCGTGCCTCTTGGCAACTCATGACCCTTGGCATCTCGCACCCATTCAGATGCTCCAACCGTTCGACCTAACCGTCCGTATGGACTATCTGGTCCGTGCGTGTGTCCGGCCTATGGCCAAAGGATCACGCCTTAACCTACCCAAGTCATGAACCATTGTGAATGCTCAGGGAAGGGTTGCAACCGTTCAGAACAGAACAGAACCGCCCCTATCCAATCGGATCACCTGAGGCCAGTCAGATCATGCGCGCGCCTAACTCGTCGGTTATGGACCGCGACCGCATTACTCTACCAGAACCACGGTTATAACCAATCCCAACACATCAACAAGGCCACACTAATATACAGAAGGAGTAGAAGAAGAATTGGATGAAAAGAATGAGAAGAATAGGACACAATCCAAACGCCCATGGCTAGACCGGTTCGGACTGTCCGATTGTCTTAGCCGATGAGTCGGTGGTTACGCCACTGACCCTATCTTACTGAACCACGGCTTTGGAGTCCTTCTCCAGACCTTTCTCTATGCCTTGGGTATTCATAACCACACGGCCTCCTCTCTCCTAAACCGTTCTCCTTGTCGGAGATACAAAACCACCACGACCGGCCCTTTTCCGGCCGATCTCTTGGTCGGAACTCTCTCTCTCTCTCTCTACATTTTTCCACGAGTATTTTACTCTGGAATTGGATAATGAAACCAACAGGAGAGACCCCATATTTGTGGAAAACGAGGGGGTAAGTCTTGCCCCAGGAACAGGCACGACTTGCTAGCGAATGGGCACCATCGGCCAAGGGTTGTGCCCTCTCGGCCACTTGCATCCCTTCGCCCTTTCTGATTGGGTTTGGGGTCGGTCATAAGCCCAACCCACGCCACAAGCCTTCTGGACTTAGCCCACGGCTTTGTCCAAAGACCCAACAGCCCATGGCCTCATGGCCGGACCTCACAGCCCGCCACTGACCCGGACCCGGACCATCGGCCTAAAACCCGAACAGTCCGTCTAGCTGAGGTTAGCTGACTCTCAGCTGCCTCAGCTGAGTGAGCTAGTAGTCCAGCTAGTGGAGCTGACTTAGTAGGGACTGAGCTGGAGTGAACTAAACTTAGCTTCGTTGAGCTGGTTGAGCTACTCGTCTACTTCGTCCAGTTACCGTCTTACTCGTCCTAGCTGTCTCTTAGCTTATATAAGGTTAAGTCTAAGTTTCCTTATGTTCTTAACCTTCTTTCTCGACCATGGAACACTTGCCTTGATGACCTAAGACTGGCTGGTACATTTCCTCTAACCATGGCCGTCCCGACAATCCTATCCAGGATTGGGGGCGTGACAAGTCTCCCCCACTTGTAATGGATTCGTCCTCGAATCCGGTAATGATTATACCTTGTCCCAAGACAAAATATTCCAACCGAACTTATTCTATTCTTGATCAGAGAATAGAACAAGCTTGATTCAAAACCACCAAATGACCACTTCATTGATCAAATTCCCTTGACCATCGTCGTACAAGTCTCCCCCACTTGATAAGGATTTAACCACAAAAATCCTATCAAGTGGTCCTTTCTGGTTTAGCTGATGGCACCCTTACTTGTCTACTTCGACCACAGTCGAGTGCCCATCAAGCATCCATTCAAGTGATACTTGTAAATCCATCCAAAGACATTCCTTTTGTCACTGGCCGAACACTCCAGGTTGCGGTCCTAGTATCCAACAAGTCTATGTCTTTCCTTTGAATAGCATCTTCTTCAGATTTTATTCTATCTCTGATCATAGTCCATGACTAGATCATAACCAGTCCCTAGGAACATGCTGCATACTCGAGCCTTAGTAGATTTGGCCAATCCCCACACCACTCGATGTACCAGTCAAGTTCTCACGAACTTGTTCCAATCTTTAGGCTGCTCGGCCTACAACGAGTCCTAACAGATTGTTATAGTTCTTTTGTCCTTCATAGACAATAAGGTTCATGACCTCAGCCACAACGTACGGGATCATCCCCTTAACCGGCCACAACCTTTTCAGGCTTGGCCACATTGCGATCTTAGTCCCTCCAGACTAAAAACACCTCAGACTTGACTTCCATCATTCACTGGACTTTGTCATAATTTGATCCTGGTCCTTCCTTGCACTCGATCGTACTCTGGTCCTGGTCCACTCAGGGATTCAACCGTTTCACCCCGACCATAGGTCCATCTACGGATAGGTCGTGGCCTGATCCTCGTCCTTTATTGGACTTGATCATTCTCAACCTTAGGTCAAACTGTAAGACCCGATCCTGGATTCCCCAATCCAACCAGACCGCGGCCTCACAAAACAATGCAACCAGTTTCATTTACATATTCAAGTTCAAGTGTTAAATAATTCTAAGTCTTTTTCAGAGTTTTGAGGTTCAACATTCACACTTAAACAATCCAACATCGACTAGGGCAAATAGATATTTCATAGATAATAACAAAGGTTCATACATCATTCATCATCCTAATAAATAGATCACACACTATAATCGCATAAGTTCACAAGTTGCACAATAGGCTACAATAATTACACAATTTTCAGAATCAACCCAATCACCACACATCTTCCCGTGGCCGCGGTCCTCATGGTGCTTTTCCCTTACCACGGTCCATTTCTGGTCCTGGATCCAACACACACAAACACACAATCACAAGGTTAGATTACAAAACAAGAATCAGTTCACATTGCATGGTCGGATCCAATCTAGTCAAGAACAATCATCAAAAATGTCAAATCTGACCCCTTTAAAAAGAGATCCAAATACCAAATAAAATTCATGATAAATCATGACAATTCAGAAGAAAAATATTCCCATAGTCAGATTCAAAAGAACCGGCTCAGATCATAGTGATCTCGGCCATGAACAGCCCACACAAGAACAAGGGGCTTTCATGGGAATTTTATCAGGCCAAGGCCTTAAGATCGATAGATCCTTCCGTGTAATATCATAAAACAATCCATAGTACAATATATATGAAGAAAACAGAGTAGAAGAAGTCAGAGTAAGGAGTGGCCAATCGATCCAAACCGGCCACACTCACACAGCCATCATCCGCGGCCTTGTCCGGTTACTCTTGGCCACACCTCTCACCTTAGGAGTTCGGTCTCCAGGGGCGACTTCCTTCTATTTCTCCTTTGCCTTCTCCTTGTCTTTCTTCCTCAAATCCATCCTCTTGATCACACGCCCAAACACACCAGGAACACTCAAGAACAATCTCTTGGATCAAATCGGCCAATCCAAGGTTTGTGTCTCTCTTTCTCTCTTGAATTTTCTCTGTGTTTCTCTCTGTGTGAAAGTGAGTAAAAATCGACCAGAATGGCAGAAATGAGAGAGAGAGGACGACTTAAACTGTCCCCAACCGCCTGGGCGAACAGTTACCAAAAATCACATCCCTTCTTCCCAAAACCGTCCCATAACCGTCCCATAACCGCCCATTGGCGGTTTCTCCCCTTTTCTTCCTTTGACAAATCGATCACTGAGCCTCAGCTCACACTCTGGAAGCTTGCCCACTCCCTGTCCCAAGCCTAAGACCAATTTGGTCGAACCGTCCTGCACCCGGACCATCGGCTCGCCCAGTAACCGTCCCGGACTCGTCCACACTGATCCGAACCAGAACGCACCATTCACCGGATTGAGCTGACCTCCAGCTGTTCCCAGCTGAGTGAGCTAGTCCACCAGCTCCTGTGAGCTGAACAGATAATGGTGAACTGAATACCAGCTGAACCGAGCTGATTGAACTCAAACCAACACTCGTCCAGCTGCCTAAACACTCACTCAACTCCTTTACCCTTGTTTCCATCGTATCCTGGTTAAGTCTCAGCTGACTGATGCCCTTAACCTTCATTCAGGGCCATGATACGCTTGTCTCAAGGTCTAATGACCTGACTGGTGCGTCTCCCCGCACCATGGCCCGTCCGGGTGATCCTATCTAGGATCGGGGACATGACACAAACTCCGACTTGGTTGTACTGCGTCCATGGTCCTCTCTCAGACGTGGTCAACATTGGCTCTGCCATCTCGGCCGGAGCCGACAGAAACGGACTCTAGGACAGTGGTACTGACCCTGGTTCCAGTTCAATCATAAATGGATCTGACCTACCAGAGGGGACACTCTGTAGCGAACGGAACACATCTGGGAACTCGGACACCAACGGGTCCTCAAACAGATCTTTCAGATCAACAGAATTTGCCACGCTCCATAGTGGTAATTGTGGTAAAAAATACTTCACAATCCCGTCTAAGCATCTTATCCACACGGAATGCTGACACCACTACTTTCCTTAAAGTCGGACTCAGACAATGGATCTCAATACCAACGAGATCCCAGACAGATCAACAGAATTGCCGTGCTCCGTAGTGGTAGTTGTGGTCAAAAATACTTCACAACCCTGTCTAAGCATCCGATTCACTTGGACTGCTGACACCCCTACTTTCCTTTGAGTCGGACTCAGACTCAGACTTTGGTACTGGATCGGGTGAGGTCTAGTCTCCAATTGCACACGAACTTTGTGGGAATCGAGAGTGGCCTGATACTTTCCCAAACAGATTCATGCCTAGGATCATCTAATGATTCTATAGGCGCGTGGATATTTTTCTCGATCAGATCTACAGGCAGATTTCTCTCCTGGATCATCACAGGGATATTTTTCATGAGCCCTAGTGAATGCATTATTTGCCCACCGGCTGCCCTCACAAAACTATGTGTAGCCTCTGTGTCGAAAAGTACGTGTGTTTCTACACCACAAATCCACTTGTGGAAACTATCTCAGTGCATGACCACACCACAAAGAACGTCCCATAACATCCCTCATGGCATTGCCAATAACTTGATTACTTCCACTTCCAGTGGATACCTAGATGAGTAAGATCTCGGTTTGACCACACACTTGGAAAATGTCCCATACCATTCTCCAAGGCGTCTTACTTTTGCGAATGCTCACACCATTCACAAGAGCAATTTTAATATACCTCAATCCCCATCATACTACGGTACTTAAGATCATGTTCTTCCATTGATTGGAACGAACATCATGAGTTTCCTCATTCTTTCCTTGGACGGATTCAGATTGGAATTGATTCATTCCAACTGACTCGATCAATGGAAACCTACCTTGACTTATACCGAGTCCTAACTGATCCATCTGATCAGAAGTCCACTCGTGTACTGGTCATGTAGTGTCTCCCTTGAGTCAGATTTTAATATTGCATATGCTTTACTTATTATGAACGGCCATCAAGGGATAACACTTAACTTCAGTAGAATGCTGCACGTTTATTTCAACCTAAGCCACTCTCTGGTCCATGTTACTTCCCTTGTTTAGTTCATCCATAAACAAGTCTTGCATTGTTTCCATCCCTTCCAACCCGTCTATTACTTCTAAATAACTAGATCGACCAACCTTTCTGTTTTTAGGTTCTTGCCCTTGGAAAATGAATCTTGGCTAAGCCGGTTCATCTTAGAATTCCCACATTCACAAGCATGATACCCTAGCTTACCTCAACTGTTTCTTGGCTCACCCCAACTAAGGTTTCATAGTCATCATAGTTTTGGAAATAATTTTGGAATGGAACGCATAATCTTAGAGCGTTGTCCTAAACAGGATCCAGCATGCTCTGATACCAACTTGTGACACCCCGATCCGGCCGACAACGCCGTGGTCGAAGTCTTACGTCGCTCGGTCTACTTCCTAGCCGAACCTCTTAATTTTTTCCCTTTATTTATAATATCACCTAAAGGCGAGGGCTAACTTAGATCTTAGCTAAAGACTTCTCTAGTCATTAGTAGCCTAGATCCTTTCAACAGTTACGCAGCGGATTATTCTCTAGTAAACCATTGGTCTAAAACCAATCTAACACTTGTCTGGTCGAATCACCTTAGCCTTGGTCAGTTTACTCAACTACCAATTAGCTTAAAGGTCAATCCTAAACCAAAACCAAGCCATACGATTCTGAGGTTCCATTGCCCTAAACCATTCTATCTAGATCTACATAAGTAAATGCTAGATCATACCTTTGCCACATCTATGGAGCTCATTAGCTCATCGGTCCTCCATTGACTCGAACTAATCATTCAACTCATTGAGTCTCTTATTGGTCTTTATCTTTGTCCCTGCATCAAACAGCTCTCCTAGGTACTTAGTCATTCAACCAACCATCCCCAGAGACATAAGTAACCTTTGAGAAGTCTTTGAAAGGATAAGGGTATGCATCTGGCCTTTATCGGCTCATGCACACTCAAACATCCTCTTGCCTTATAGGCAATAGTACCCAATCCATATTCTGGACTGACAAATCTCATTAGATCCTAAGTCAATCAACCAACCATCCTCACATGACTTAGAACTGATGAGTCATCATCTGGCCTGACCGGCCTTTGGGACTTAACCCTGACAACAAATATGATTTGTTTATATCAACCGATGCATTCCTTAATCAGATTAGTTCTGACACCTTGAACCATCATCCAGAGGTCAGGTCGTCCATACTCAACCATGATCATATCTTACACGGCTTTCCATTAACAATCACACCTAGGCTTAGTACCTATGGTCTACGACACATAATACTAGCCATACACTTCGTCATGGCTCTTAGCCAATACCGAAGCTATCAACACCATGGTTGATATATAGAAGCATCACATCAATACTCTTACTCCAGAAACGTGACTATCCATACTAGTGCTCGGCCATCGAACCATCGTCATGAAACATGATCCGACCACTAGACTTGATAAACCATCGTCTACTTAGCAGGTATTGATATAACCGGCCTTCCATTGCCATCATGTAGGTCTACTCCCTACATAAGGCATATGGCGCCTATCCTGCTCACCAACCCAAAGTTGATTGTAAGATATCCTACTTAACCTTTGCGGCTAAAACCATCCAACCATAGCCGGATCCTCCATTGTCCTGTCTAACCGTCTAGTTAATATCTAGGTGCGATCGGCCAGTTATAAGTCCTGCCCAATGGCCCACGGTCCTTCTCATCTGATCCAACCCAAAGCCTTGATCCTACGATAGAGTAAGGCCCAAGACCAAACCGGATTGCCTTGCAACCGATCAGACCTTGCTACACAACTCTCCGGTTAAACGAACCGTCCGTCTGTTCGACTATGCAGCCGCGGACTGTCCACTTGGTTCGGCCTAAGCCTTGAACCAATGTCACCGTTTGGAACTCACACCCTTTGGGAACTAGTACCCTTTGGACACTCGTGCCTCTTGGCAACTCATGACCCTTGGCATCTCGCACCCATTCAGATGCTCCAGCCGTTCGACCTAACCGTCCGTATGGACTGTCTGGTCCGTGCGTGTGTCCGGCCTATGGCCAAAGGATCACGCCTTAACCTACCCAAGTCATGAACCATTGTGACTGCTCAGGGAAGGGTTGCAACCATTCAGAACAGAACAGAACCGCCCCTATCCAATCGGATCACCTGAGGCCAGTCAGATCATACGCGCGCCTAACTCGTCGGTTATGGACCGCGACCGCATTACTCTACCAGAACCACGGTTATAACCAATCCCAACACATCAACAAGTCCACACCAATGTACAGAAGGAGTAGAAGAAGAATTGGATGAAAAGAATGAGAAGAATAGGACACAATCCAAACGCCATGGCTAGACCGGTTCGGACTGTCCGATTGTCTTAGCCGATGAGTCGGTGGTTACCCAACTGACCCTATCTTACTGAACCACGGCTTTGGAGTCCTTCTCAAGACCTTTCTCTATGCCTTGGGTATTCATAACCACACGGCCTCCTCTCTCCTAAACCGTTCTCCTTGCCGGAGATACAAAACCACCACGACCGGCCCTTTTCAGGCCGATCTCTTGGCCGGAACTCTCTCTCTCTATCTCTCTCTCTACGTTTTTCCATGAGTATTTTACTCTGGAATTGGATAATGAAACCAACAGGAGAGACCCCATATTTATAGAAAGCGAGGGGGTAAGTCTTGCCCCAAGAACAGGCAAGACTTGCTAGCGAATGGGCACCATCGGCCAAGGGTTGTGCCCTCTCGGCCACTTGCATCCCTTCGCCCTTTCTGATTGGGTTTGGGGTCGGTCATAAGCCCAACCCACGACCCAAGCCTTCTGGACTTAGCCCACGGCTTTGTCCAAAGACCCAACAGCCCATCGCCTCATGGCCGGACCTCACAGCCCGCCACTGACCCGGACCCGGACCATCGGCCTAAAACCCGAACAGTCCGTCTAGCTGAGGTGAGATGACTCTCAGCTGCCTCAGCTGAGTGAGCTAGTAGTCCAGCTAGTGGAGCAGACTTAGTAGGGACTGAGCTGGAGTAAACTAAACCTAGCTTCGTTGAGCTGGTTGAGCTACTCGTCTAGTTCGTCAAGTTACCGTCTTACTCGTCCTAGCTGTCTCTTAGCTTATATAAGGTTAAGTCTAAGTTTCCTTATGTTCTTAACCTTCTTTCTCGACCATGGAACACTTGCCTGGATGTCCTAAGACTGGCTGGTACAATCCTATCCAGGATTGGGGGCGTGACATGATGTCTCTCTAAAGCTTGGCAAACGACTTGGAATGGAAGGATGGGGGATTGAGGACGCCACAAGACTCTATGGAAAGGAGCCTTGATAAGTCAAGGTGCTTTGGAGTTGCTTCACACAAACTCAAAAGACTTAGAACAATAGTTTTAAGAAAACTAGAAAACTGAATATTTCATATAACTTTCAAAGTGGGGTGCTTTACAATGAAACAAAGACTAGAGCTTTATAGGCTCGACCAAGGACTCTCTAAAAGTCTGAAAATGAACTAAGGAAAGAAAATAAATCGAAATAAAATGCTTGGAGTCAATGGCTTTGATGGCTCCATGAGAACTAGCCATTAGCTTGATTTGTGCCTTCAAAAGGGAATCTTGGATGATCTTGTATCTGGACAGACGTCCTGTGTGTGCTGACGGACACCCACGGATGTCCTGTGTGTGCTGACGGACACACACAGACACACACGGACAGCCACGGACGTCCTGTTTGTGCTGACGGACACCCATGGATGTCCTGTGTGTGCTGACGGACACACACGGACACAAACAGACAGCCACGGACGTCATGTGTGTGCTGACGGACAGCCACAGACAGCCACGGATGCATGTGTGTGCTGGCGGACACCCACGGACGTCCTGTGTGTACTGAACAGACAGCCCACGTGGGCCAAAATCACCCGAACAGTCCACGGGAAGGGTCAGCGTGCTGAGTCAAAGGACCAACGTGCTGATATGTGTACTGATGGACAGCCACGGACGTCATGTGTGTTCTGACGGACACACACAGACACACACGGACACACACGGACAGCCACGGACGTCCTGTGTGTGCTGACGGACACCCACGGACAGCCACAGACGTCCTGTGTGTGCTGGTGGACACCCACAGACGTCCTGTGTGTACTGAACAGACAGCCCACGTGGGCCAAAATCACCCGAACAGTCCACGGGAAGGGCCAGCATGCTGAGTCCAAGGACCACGTGCTGATATGTGTACTGATGGACAGCCACGGACATCCTGTGTGTGCTGACGGATACATACGGACACACACGGAGAGCAACGGACGTCCTGTGTGTGCTGACGGACGGCCATGAACGTCCTGTGTGTGCTAGCGGACACACGAACGTCCTGTGTGTACTGAACAGACAGCCCACATGGACCAAAATCACCCAAACCGTCCACGGGAAGGGCCAGCGTGCTGAGTCCAAGGACCAACGTGATGATATGTGTACTGATGGACAGCCACAGACGTCATGTGTGTGCTGACGAACACAGACGGACACACACGGACAGCCACAAACGTCCTGTGTATGCTGGCGGATACCCACGGACGTCCTGTGTGTACTGAACAGACAGCCCGCGTGGGCCAAAATCAACAAAACAGTCCATGGGAAGGGTCAGCGTGCTGAGTCCAGGGACCAACTTGCTGATATATGTACTGATGGACAGCCACGGACGTCCTGTGTGTGCTGACGGATACACACGGACGTCCTGTGTGTTCTGACGGACACACACGGACGTCCTGTGTGTGCTGACAGACACACACAGACGTCCTGTGTGTGCTGACACACACCCACAGACGTCCTGTGCGTACTGAACAGACAGCCCACGTGGGCCAAAATCACCCGAACAGTCCACGGGAAGCAGCAGTGTGCTGAGTCCAAAGACCAGCGTGCTGATATGTGTTCAGATGGACAGCCACGGACGTCATGCGTGTGCTGACGGACACACACAGACACACACGGACAGCCACGGACGTCCTGTGTGTGCTGACGGACAGACACAGACAGCCACGGACGTCCTGGCTGTGCTGGCGGACACCCATGGACGTCCTGTGTATACTGAACAGACAGCCCACGTGGGCCAAAATCATCCGAACAGTCCACGGGAAAAGGCAGCGTGCTGAGTCCAAGGACCAACGTGCTGATATGTGTACTGATGGACAGCCACGGGCGTTCTGTGTGTGCTGACGGACACACACGGACACACACAGACACACATGGACAGCCACGGATGTCCTGGGTGTGCTGACGGACACCCACAGACGTCCTGTGTGTGCTGACAGACACCCACAGACGTCCTGTGTGTACTGAACAGACAGCCCACGTGGGCCAAAATCACCCAAACAGTCCATGGGAAGGAGCAGTGTGCTGACTCCAAAGACCAGCATGCTGATATGTGTTCAGATTGACAGCCACGGACGTCATGCGTGTACTGACGGACACACACAGACACACACGGACAGCCACAGACTTCCTGTGTGTGCTGACGGACAGTCACAGACAGCCACGGACGTCCTGTCTGTGCTGGCGAACACCCATGGACGTCCTGTGTATACTGAACAGACAGCCTACGTGGGCCAAAATCATCCGAACAGTCCACGGGAAAGGTCAGCATGCTGAGTCCAAGGACCAACGTGCTGATATGTGTACTGATCGATAGCCACAGATGTCCTGTGTGTGTTGACGGACACACACGGACACACACGAACAGCCACGGACGTCCTGTGTGTGCTGACGGACACATATGGACGTCATGTGTGTGCTGACGGACACCCATGGACGTCCTATGGGTACTGAACAGACAGCACACGTGGGCCAAAATCACCCGAACAGTCCACGGGAAGGAGCAGTGTGCTGAGTCCAAAGACCAGCGTGCTGATATGTGTACTGATGGACAGCCACAGACGTCATGTGTGTGCTGACGGACACACACAAACACACACGGACAGCCACGGACGTCCTGTGTGTGCTGACGGACAGCCACGGACCGCCACAGACGTCATGTCTGTGCTGGCGGACACCCACAGATGTTCTGTGTGTACTGAACAGACAGCCCACATGGGCCAAAATCACCTGAACTGTCATGTCCTCGATCCTGGATAGGATCGTCCGGACGGACTGCGGTGCGAGGAAACGCACCATTCAGGTCATATGACCTAAAGACAAGTATGTCATGGCCTGAAGGTAAGGTTAAGGGCATCAGGGAGCTAAGGCATAGCTAATCCAAGAAGGAGACAAGCTCAATGGAGCTGGACAAGATCCAGGTGAAGCTCGATTAAGTGAGTGATCAGAATGGATCATGGGAAAACTAAGTCTAGGTCTGGAAATTGACCAAGGGAATTAGAAGGATTGAAGAAGATAAAGGAAGCAAGCTGGACACAGTGTATAACAGCTGGGCGATGCAGTAAGCAAGCTCGACCAGCTAGGTGAAGTGTAGTGCAGCTCGGTGTAGCTCACTGAAGTGTAGGTCAGCTCCCTGAGCTTGATGGTCTAGCTCACTCAGCTGTATCAGCTGGGGATCAGCTCAACTCAGCTGGACTGAGTGTTCGAGTCTTGGGCAGTTGGTTCGGGTCGGGACAGTGACCAGGCCATGTGGATGACCCATGTGTACCAATGGGCTGGAGGGCTCTTGTGGTTGGGTCATGGGCGTGGGCAATCAGTCTAGGCCTTGTTTGGACTTGTCCAGGAGTGGTTTGGCAGTTCCAGGGCGTGTGGTAACTGCCATAGGCGAAAGGGTGCAATCTGTACCATTGATTAAATCAATGGCCAGAAATGATACCGAAGGGATGCAATGGTTAAGAAGTAACCACCCTTCTCCTATATAAGGAAGGCAAGTCCGTCCCTTTGCAGGCACGCCAGGGCTTCCTTCTACACCCTGAAACACAAAGAATCCCGAGAAAAAAATACAGAGAGTTGGTCGGATTCCCAATCCAAGACCCATGGTGGTGTGAAGGCCATAAAGAGAAGTTTTGGGGTAGATCAAGGGGGAAGTTGAGAACGTCCCTCTGAACGGTTTTGATCATTGTTAACAACACCCAAAGCCTTATCTGGAGCCTGTGAACACACGCAAAT
Source organism: Brassica napus (assembly GCF_020379485.1). Taxonomy (NCBI): domain Eukaryota; kingdom Viridiplantae; phylum Streptophyta; class Magnoliopsida; order Brassicales; family Brassicaceae; genus Brassica; species Brassica napus. The sequence goes on from NW_026014868.1 coordinate 53,536, forward strand.
GGTGAGGAAAGGAGGGAGTTGGCCGGAATCCATTCCCAAGGGCCAATGCAGCCTTAAAGGGAGATTGGTGTGGAAAGCAGTTTCATGGGAAACAAAGAGGGAAGTGATGCACGACCTTTGGATGGTGATTGATCATGGATGATCATGTCTAAGGCTTCCCCTGTGTCTTGGGAACACACGCAATTGGTTAGGAGAGAAGGGGGAAGGCTTGACTCCACTCTCAAAGGCATGAACAGCCTTGAAGATGGATGCAGTATAGAAACTGGTTTCATGGAAGTTCCATGGAAGGAGGGATGGGCACGAACCATGGTTAGATCTTATCAATACTGGGAGTATGTGATAAGGGTTTGATGAAGGGTGCTAGGAGGAGCCTGGACGCCCCTGATGAGGTAACAGGTGGGGACTGCAGACCATTTGACATAGTCTGGTACATTATGGGCAGATCTGGTCCTGCAGTTACACCTTACTCTGTTTTATGGTTATTAATCATATTATTCCTTCTTCTTATGATTGAGATTGATGATTAGACATAGTAGCACTGAACCATGGCTTGGCCGGTTCAGAAGAACCCTCCATGGCCTTGGTTTGGCAGCTAAGTCTGGATCCCCTACTTCCTGATGGATTTATGGCGATCTGACTTTGGAATCCTCTTAGTGGTGAATTATCATGATTTATCATGGTATTTGGAGATTTTTATCTGATTGATTTAGAGATGGTCCCTTGGGCCGGTTCGGCTTATCTTGGCCGAGATCTATGGGATGGAGGCCGGTTCTGGGAAATCTGATTGGACCATTCTCTTAGTTATGATTTATCATGAATTGTCATGAATTTTAATTGATTTTTGGAGCAGGTTTGCTTGGGGTCGAAATTGCACCTGAGGGCATATTGGGGTCAGATCCTTGTGTTAGGATATCTGATCATATGTTTGTGTGCTGGAACATATTGTCACTTATGATATTGATCATAAGGAATTGCTGGTTATCAACCTTGGTGTTGGTAAGGCAGGCCGTGTGTGATCTGATCATGGGCAAGGATGGACGACCTGATCCTTGGATGATGGATCAAGGTGTCTGATCTGATTGGTCGAAGGATGCACCGTTGGTAAGAGCAACACTAATCAGGTTCAGTGGGACATGGTTCCATGACTGATTAGGAAGTATGAAGACTCATCAGTTTTGAGTCATGTGGGGTGGTTGGTTGATTGACTCAGGAGCTGATGGGTATTGTTAGTCCATGAGCTGGACTTGGTATCATAAGTTGATAAGGCAAAAGGATGTGGGACAGTGCATGAGCCGGTAAGGGCCAGATGCATGTCCTTAGCTGTTTGAAGACTTCTCAAGGGTTACTTATGTCTGTGGGGATGGTTGGACATGACTGTTTTGTGTGTGTAAAGGAGCTGGACGCTGTATATGGCAGCTGGCCATAGCTCGGTCCTAGCTCAGTTCGAGTGTGACAGCTCGATCAGCTGGTTTATGAGTTCATTCAGCTAGAGTAGCTGGGCCGATGAGCTAACAAGCTCCGTGGGTGTGGCAAAGGTATGACCTAGCAATGTTGCATAGATCTAGATAGAATGGTTAGGGGAATGGAACCTCAGATTTGTATGCCTTGATTTGGGTTCGGGATTGACCTTGGAGCTAGCTGGTAGTTGAGTATACTAACCATTAGCCAAGGTGATTCTACAAGACAAGTATTATATTGGTTATAGACCAATGGTTAAGTAGATACTATTCCGCTGTGCATAAGTTGAAAAGATCTAGCTAGGGTATGACTAAGGTAGTCTTGAGCTAGGATCTGAGTTACCCCTCGCCAATGGGCGATATTTTAAATAAAGGGCAAAATTTTTAGAGGTTCGGTCCGGGTATGGACTGAGCGACGTGAGGCATCGACCGCGGCCTAGTCAGTCGGGATCGGGTCTTATACGAACAGTCCACGTGAAGGGCCAGCGTGCTGAGTCCAAGGACCAACGTGCTGATATGTGTACTGATGGACAGCCACGGACGTCCTGTGTGTGCTGACGGATACACACGGACACACACGGACAGCAACGGACGTCCTGTGTGTGCTGACGGACGGCCACGAACGTCCTGTGTGTGCTAGCGGACACACACAGATGTCCTGTGTGTACTGAACAGACAGCCCACATGGACCAAAATCACCCAAACCGTCCACGAGAAGGGCCCGCATGCTGAGTCCAAGGACCAACGTGATGATATGTGTACTGATGGACCGCCACAGACGTCCTGTGTGTGCTGACGAACACAGACGGACACACACGGACAGCCACAGATGTCCTGTGTATGCTTGCGGATACCCACGGACGTCCTGTGTGTACTGAACAGACCGCCCACGTGGGCCAAAATCACCCGAACAGTCCATGGGAAGGGTCAGCGTGCTGAGTCCAGGGACCAACGTGCTGATATATGTACTGATGGACAGCCACGGACGTCCTGTGTGTGCTGACGGACACACTCGGACACACACTGACGTCCTGTGTGTGCTGACAGACACACACGGACGTCCTGTGTGTGCTGACAGACACCCACAGACGTCCTGTGCGTACTGAACAGACAGCCCACGTGTGCCAAAATCACCCAAACAGTCCACGGGAAGGGTCAACGTGCTGAGTCCAAGGGCCAACGTGCTGATATGTGTACTGATGGACAGCCACGGACGTTCTGTGTGTGCTGACAGACACACACAGACACACATAGACACACACGGACAGCCACAGACGTCCTGTGTGTGCTGACGGACACCCACAGACGTCCTGTGTGTGCTGACGGACACCCACAGACGTCCTGTGTGTACTGAACGGACAGCCCACGTGGGCCAAAATCACCCGAACAGTCCACGGGAAGGAGCAGTGTGCTGAGTCCAAAGACCAGCGTGCTGATATGTGTTCAGATGGACAGCCCCGGACGTCATGCGTGTGCTAACGGACAGCCACAGACAGCCACAGACGTCCTGTCTGTGCTGGCGGACACCCATGGACGTCCTGTGTATACTGAACAGACAGCCCACGTGGGCCAAAATCATCCGAACAGTCCACAGGGAAGGGTCAGCGTGCTGAGTCCAAGGACCAACGTGCTGATATGTGTACTGATGGATAGCCACAGACGTCCTGTGTGTGTTGACGGACACACACGGACACACACAAACAGCCACGGACGTCCTGTGTGTGCTGACGGACACATATGGACGTCATGTGTGTGCTGACGGACACCCATGGACGTCATGTGAGTACTGAACAGACAGCACACGTGGGCCAAAATCACCCGAACAGTCCACGGGAAGGAGCAGTGTGCTGAGTCCAAAGACCAGCGTGCTGATATGTGTACTGATGGACAGCCACAGACGTCATGTGTGTGCTAACGGACACACACAAACACACACGGACAGCCACGGACGTCCTGTGTATGCTGACGGACAGACACGGACAGCCACAGACGTCATGTCTGTGCTGGCGGACACCCACAGACGTTCTGTGTGTACTGAACAGATAGCCCACATGGGCCAAAATCACCCGAACAGTCCACGTGAAGGGCCAGCATGCTGAGTCCAAAGACCAACGTGCTGATATGTGTACTGATGGATAGCCACAGATGTCCTGTGTGTGCTGACGGACACACACGGACACACACAGACAGCCACAGACGTCCTGTGTGTGCTGACGGACATACACAGACATCCTGTATGTGCTGACGGACACCCACGGACGTCCTGTATGTGCTGACGGACACCCACAGACGTCCTGTGTGTACTGAACAGACAGCCCACGTGGGCCAAAATCACCCGAACAGTCCGCAGGATGGGTCAGCGTGCTGAGTCCAAGGACCAACGTGCTGATATGTGTACTGATGGACAGCCACAGACGTTCTGTGTGTGCTGACGGACACACACGGACACACATTGACACACACGGACAGCCACGGACGTCCTGTGTGTGCTGACGGACACCCACAGACGTCCTGTGTGTGCTGACGGACACCCACAGACGTCCTGTGTCTACTGAACAGACAGCTCATGTGGGCAAAAATCACCCGAACAGTCCACGGGAAGGAGCAACGTGCTGAGTCCAAGGACCAGCGTGCTGGTATGTGTACTAATGGACAGCCACAGACGTCCTGTGTTGTTACAGGCTGGAAATCAGGGTGGGCAAGATGGATGATGGAAGCTTGGATGGGTCGACCAAAGAGATGATCGGATGGGTGATATGATGGAATGCAAGTTATGAACCTGAAAACAAATGCAAAAACAAATGAGATATGATTTCTAATATGATAAAACAAGATAAATCACGATAGATAGGATGGAATTAGGCTGCTGGTCTTGAGACACTCTCAGCCTAATCAGTTGATGGTTGATGTGGATTGAGATGGTGCTTTGATTGCTGGACTGATGTCTCTCTCAAGCTTGGCAAACGACTTGGAATGGAAGGATGGGGGATTGAGGACGCCACAAGACTGTATGGAAAGGAGCCTTGATAAGTCAAGGTGCTTTGGAGTTGCTTCACACAAACTCAAGAGACTTAGAACAATAGTTTTAAGAAAACTAGAAAATTGAATATTTCATATAACTTTCAAAGTGGGGTGCTTTACAATGAAACAAAGACTAGAGCTTTATAGGCTCGACCAAGGACTCTCTAAAAGTCTGAAAATGAACTAAGGAAAGAAAATAAATCGAAATAAAATGCTTGGAGTCAATGGCTTTGATGGCTCCATGAGAACTAGCCATTAGCTTGATTTGTGCCTTCAAAAGGGAATCTTGGATGATCTTGTACCTGGACAGACGTCCTGTGTGTGCTGACGGACACCCACGGATGTCCTGTTTGTGCTGACGGACACACACGGACACACATGGACAGCAACGGACGTCCTGTTTGTGCTGACGGACACCCACTGATGTCCTGTGTGTGCTGACGGACACACACGGACACACACGGACAGCCATGGACGTCATGTGTGTGCTGACAGACAGCCACAGACAGCCACGGTGCCTGTGTGTGCTGGCGGACACCCACGGACGTCCTGTATGTACTGAACAGACAGCCCACGTGGGCCAAAATCACCCGAACAGTCCACGGGAAGGGTCAGCGTGCTGAGTCAAAGGACCAACGTGCTGATATGTGTACTGATGGACAGCCATGGACGTCATGTGTGTCCTGACGGACACACACAGACACACACGGACACATACGGACAGCCACGGACATCCTGTGTGTGCTGACGGACAGGCACAGACATCATGTGTGTGCTGACGGACAGCCACAGACAGCCACAGACGTCTTGTGTGTGCTGGTGGACACCCACAGACGTCCTGTGTGTACTGAACAAACAGGCCACGTGATAGAACCAAAATTAAGGATCACTCTTCGGTAAGGTTGATATGAACTCAGATCCGAGAGGATTGAGAACTGATGGATCGAGGGGTGACACTAAGGGTTGCGGAATAGCCCAAAGATACTACCAGACTTCGATCGTTGCCGGATGTGACGCACCGGTCCAACAAAAGAAGGATCGAAACTTGGAGATAACCTCACCAAGAAACTAAGAACAAGTTCTACAAAGAACAAAGAGTTTTAACTCAACAAAAGGGGAAAACAATCTGTCTTATTTCGTGGCTCTAAGGCCTTATTTATAGGATTACAAGTTGTAGAAATCCAAAGAAGAATGTGCTAAAAACAAGACATAGAAACTAGAAATGAAGACTTTGACTAAAGACCGAAATTAATGATTTTTGTTGAATTATTTTTCCCATGCACGACCAAGACTTCCTTGCTGACTCCCTCTTGGTATTCTTGATGAGAATGTGCTTGAAATGGACTGAGGAAAGAGCTGGTCGAATTTGGAAAGAAACAATCCCATAATGAACTTTTTATGAACTTTTCTTTGGGCTGAAAAGGCCCATTTCGCCCAGCAGCTGAACCAGCTCCATCTTCAGTGTTACTTGGCTCATTCAGTTCCAAGATAGTGTCATTTAGCTCACTCAGCTCATCCAGCTCCAAAGTAGTGTCACTTAGCTCACTCAGCTCATCTAGCTCGCCCAAGTAAGTGTCACCTCGTCCAGCTCGTCCAAAGTGGGTTCTAGCTCGACCATATGTCTTCAAATGTGAAGTTGGACGGGAAAGACAAGCCCCAGTATGGTCAGATCGGTCATCTGGCCATGGTTCCAGCCAAAGCTCCTTTCCGGACGTATGCGGGACGGTCCAGTACACTGCACGGTCAGTCTGTCCGGTACGGTGAAAAACATGAACCTCGGTTGAAATGTTCAGAACGTTCTGATCTCCAGGCTGGTTCGGCTCCATGTACTGATCCGTGGACCGTGGTCTATCACCACGTGGGCCAAAATCACCCAAACAGTCCACGGGAAGGGCCAGCGTGCTGAGTCCAAGGACCAGCGTGCTGATATGTGTACTGATGGACAGCCACGGACGTCCTGTGTGTGCTGACGGATACACACGGACACACACGGACAGCCACGGACGTCCTGTGTGTGCTGACGAACGGCCACGAACGTCTTGTGCGTGCTGGCGGACACCCACGGACGTCTTGTGTGTACTGAACAGACAGCCCACGTGGACCAAAATCACCCAAACAGTCCACGGGAAGGGCCAGTGTGCTGAGTCCAACGACCAACGTGATGATATGTGTACTGATGGACAGCCACGGACATCTTGTGTGTGCTGACGAACACAGACGGACACACACAGACAGCCACAGACGTCCTGTGTGTGCTGGCGGACACCCACGGACGTCCTGTGTATACTGAACAGACAGCCCACGTGGGCCAAAATCACCCGAACAGTCCACAGGAAGGGTCAGCGTGCTGAGTCCAAGGACCAACATGCTGATATGTGTACTGATGGACAGCCACGGACGTTCTGTGTGTGCTGACGGACACACACGGACACACACAGACACACACGGAGAGCCACAGACGTCCTGTGTGTGCTGACGGACACCCACAGACGTCATGTGTGTGCTGACGGACACCCACAAACGTCATGTGTGTACTGAACAGACAGCCCACTTGGGCCAAAATCACCCGAACAGTCCACGGGAAGGAGCATTGTGCTGAGTCCAAAGACCAGCGTGCTGATATGTGTTCTGATGGACAGCCACGGACGTCATGTGTGTGCTGACGGATACACACAGACACACACGGACAGCCACGGACGTTGTAACACCCCGATCCGGCCGACACGGCCGTGGTCGAAGTCTTACGTCGCTCGGTCTACTTCCTAGCCGAACCTCTTAATTGTTGCCCTTTATTTATAATATCGCCTAAAGGCGAGGGCTAACTTAGATCTTAGCTAAAGACTTCCCTAGTCATTAGTAGCCTAGATCCTTTCAACAGTTATGCAGCGGATTATTCTCTAGTAAACCATTGGTCTAAAACCAATCTAACACTTGTCTGGTCGAATCACCTTAGCCTTGGTCAGTTTACTCAACTACCAATTAGCTTAAAGGTCAATCCTAAACCCAAACCAAGCCATACGATTCTGAGGTTCCATTCCCCTAAACCATTCTATCTAGATCTACATAAGTAAATGCTAGATCATACCTTTGCCACATCTATGGAGCTCATTAGCTCATTGGTTCTCCATTGACTCGAACTAATCATTCAACTCATTGAGTCTCTTATTGGTCTTTATCTTTGTCCCTGCATCAAACAGCTCCCCTTGGTACGTAGTCATTCAACCAACCATCCCCACAGACATGAGTAACCTTTGAGAAGTCTTCGAAAGGATAAGGTATGCATCTGGCCTTTATCGGCTCATGCACACTCAAACATCCTCTTGCCTTATAGGCAATAGTACCCAATCCATATTCTGGACTGACAAATCTCATTAGATCCTAAGTCAATCAACCAACTATCCTCACATGACTTGGAACTGATGAGTCATCATCTGGCCTGACCGGCCTTGGGACTTAACCCAGACAACTGATATGATTTGTTTATATCAACCGATGCATTCCTTAATCAGATTAGTTCCGACACCTTGAACCATCATCCAGAGGTCAGGTCGTCCATACTCAACCATGATCATATCTTACACGGCTTTCCATTAACAATCACACCTAGGCTTAGTACCTATGGTCAACGACACATAATACAAGCCATACACTTCGTCATGGCTCTTAGGCAATACCGAAGCTATCAACACCATGGTTGATATATAGAAGCATCACATCAATACTCTTACTCCAGAAACGTGACTATCCATACTAGTGCTCGGCCATCGAACCATCGTCATGAAACATGATCCGACCACTAGACTTGATAAACCATAGTCTACTTCGCAGGTATTGATATAACCGGCCTTCCGTTGCCATCATGTAGGTCTACTCCCTACATAAGGCATATTGTTGTAGGCACAGGGGGGGGGGGGGGGGGGGGGTAACCCACGAATTGATAAAAATGGTGGAACCAAGGTTTAAACCTGAAAACAAAGAGAACCGATTTTTATGAGTTTTTAGAGTTTTATAATGCAAACAGAAACAAATATGAAAACAAATGAGATGATGATGATAATGATAATAAAACAAGATAAATAAACAAAGGATAGGATGGAATCAGGCTGCTGGATGTGTATCACTCTCAGCTTGATCAAATGATGGCTTGAAGTGGATTTGCGGAGGAAGGTTTGATTGAATCTCTCAATCTGATGGAATGATGGATCGAAGTGATTGACTCTCTCAATCTGTGTACTGAGCTTGTTTGATTTGCACAAACAAACTAGACTCACGAAATCAATAAGACAACAAAGAATCTCTCTTTGAATCCTAAAGACCGATATTTTATACAAAGAACAACTTTGATAAAACTGAATAAACTTTCTATTAACTTGGTGATTAAGGGTGTCTCTTTACAATGACTATCTAAGAGCTTATATAATGCTCTGGAAACTAATTCTAACGTTCATAATAAGAAAAGAAAGGAAACAAATCAAGCAAACTAACAAAATCGAAAACTAGCCGTTGGAGCCTTTTATGGGATTTTGGCTCCAAGTGAGAAACTTGATTCTTCTTGAACCTGGACGGTTTAAGGGGATAAGAGAGCTTTCTTGGGACCTTCTTGAATGCTTGATAGATGCTGATCTCGTCCTTGCCTTGGTAGAAAAAGAGCTGTTGGAGTTTGAATGCAAGAGACTCCAAATAAGGCAGTTTGGTGATAATGGGGATCTTCTTATTCCTATGTGGGCTGGTGCATGGGATGAAGTTGTAGAACTCTTCTGGCTCCTGTATAATGTCTCCTGGATGTCTTGGTTTAGTCTGGACGTCGTCTGGTTCTCCTGGTTGGATTGAAATTGCTTGGAATGGATCAAACCGAAAGATTGTCCAATCTTTCCATAAATAGCTCCGGTTTGATTTAAGTGATTCTCCATTGAACCGACTGATCTCCTGGGTTCTGGTGCAGCTAAGGACTTCTGGAATACCTCCTGATTGGTTGAAATGATCTCCTGGTCGCCAATTTCTGGTTTGAAGCTGATTGAACCGGTTAGCTTCCAATTGAGGCGAGTGTAGCACTGGTTTGACCGGTTCTGGCAAATTGAACATATCTTCTGATTTCCGTGTCCATTTCTCCTGATCTTTGGCTTTCTGGAAAGCGGAAAGAATGCTCTTGAATTTGATGACGGGATTTACTTCAGGCCGCTCCTTACTTGAGCTTAAATCTCCTTCTAAAGTCGGATACTCGCAGATGGACAGGCTGAGAAACCTCTGAGTTGTAAAATTCATAACGTCTTGCTCCGTGAATATTTTGGCCCAATTCCAATTGGCCTGGACTCCTTCTTGAGTGTAGAATCCATAAAAATTAGCCTCGTGATTTAAACCCTCCTGGTTTGTAAGATATGGCATTTTTCGTGCACGTATGTCCTGGTTTGCGCCTTGGCTGGTTGAGTAGGGCTTTGGGTTGACCTCCGGTTCAGTTGCTGATCTGATGACCACATCATCCCCTCCCTCTTGACAAGGTTTCGACCTCGAAACTGTATAATCTGCACCAAGATAGAGCAAGTCAGCTTTCATTCTCTTTTGAGATTCTAAAGCCTTACCTTGGCATTGTTTTGGTTTTGCTTCTTTAAGCAATATGGACTGCATTGTCTCTTGAACAATCTTCTGGTCCATCTCAAGAGTCACGCCTGGTGGTTCTTCTTCTTTAAATTCTTGCTCCTTAGTTCCTGTTACATTACCCTTTGACAAAGACAAGTGCATCATACAAGAATTTTGAGCTAATAAATCAGATTGAATAAAACTATCACTCTTTATAGATAAATCTGTTTTCTTTTCTAGTGATGTCTCAGTCAATACTTGTTTACTTGGACAAACTACAGCAAAGTGTCCTCTTTTATGACATCTATAACATGTCTGATCTTTTAAATTTTCAGAGTTAGAAGACTTACATTGGCTTGTTGTCTCTTCTTTCTTTGGGCTTGGAATCTCTTTATTCCTTAAGTCATGGACAGCTTTTGATTCCAACAAGGATGTTGAGTTCGTGTCTTTCTGGACCTCAGGACCTGTCTTAACATTCTTGGACAAAGACAAGTGACTCATACTAGTGGGAGATGAGTTATAAACAAATTTATCAAGTATAGGACTTACCTTGGCCTTTCCTTGAAGAATTGGTTTGTCTGATTTTTCTTTGTGTCTAGCCAATGTGTCTGGGCTGAAAAGGTTCTTCTCCATGGACTTTGGGACCTCATAAGGTTGGTATTTATCATATAAAACCGTGGGCATCTGGCTTGGCCGAATCTGGTCTTGATAAATCAAGCTCCTATGGCCTTGTTGTGGCACAACTTTCTTTGCCTCTTTGGACACACCATTTGAAAATCTCCTTGGGTATTTTCTTCTGGTTTCTTGCGTGGGAAGTGTAGTCACATACTTCCTGATCATAACATCTTTAAGATCTTTCCAGTTGGTGACAACCTCTTCTGGACTTTTACCATGTGTCTTATCTACTCTTTTCCACCATGAGTAAGCTTTTCCGGAAAGTTGCTTGATGGCATGAGCTAGCCTCTCCTTCTTTGGCACGCCTTGGTATGAAAACCAATCATCCATGGTTCTTTCCCATGATAAATAATCATCTGGCCAACTACTACCTGAAAAGGAATAAATCTTAACTTCATTAACTGATTTAAAATAAAGATAAGAATGAGTTAAGTATTTATAAGTTGAAGAAGTATGGTGTGAGGTGATCCATGAAGGATCTGGTGGCTTAGGCTCAACATAGCCAGTCTCTGGTGCATCTCCAAATCTTCTTTCTCTATGTTGTGGTCGTCGGCCTTGTGGCTTATTCTTTTTCCCAACTGAGCAATCTTATCATTGAGCTCTTGTATAGCTATTAGTTGTTGGCTCAGTGTGGCCTCTAGGGTTTGGCCGTGTGCTTCCCTACCATTGCTCCCTGAAATCAATCTCAAAGATCAAGTGAAGTATGGGAAGTTTTGGTCAAGCATAAGAGCAATGAACAATGCAAAACTAATTTAAACTAAACCGAGAAAAATGCAAGTATAAACCGAAATGAAGTAACTATGCAATAAATAATTTTTCTTTTGGTTTTCTGATGCAATCACGAAATGGACCAACTAATATGGCATGAAACAATAACTAGTATGATTTTTTTTTTCTTAAGGATATGCAAACAAAGGAAACAAATTCAAAATAGCAATTTTTATGGGATTTTTGATTATGGAAACAAAACAAAAAGGAAACTAACAAGAATTTCGAAACTAAGTGCAAGTAATATGAATCAAACACATCTTTCTTTTTATTTTTCGTGGTTTATAAGAACAGCAAGAACAAAATATGCAGAAACAAAAACTTGAAGCAAAAGACTGTTTTTATGAGTTTTCGGTTTTAGATAAAAAACAAAAAAAATGCAAGCAAATGAAATATGATGCAAGGATAGATATCACCTTAGTCAGGAGCTTGAGCTCTGATACCAAAATGTTGTAGGCACAGGGGGGGTAACCCACGAATTGATAAAAATGGTGGAACCAAGGTTTAAACCTGAAAACAAAGAGAACCGATTTTTATGAGTTTTTAGAGTTTTATAATGCAAACAGAAACAAATATGAAAACAAATGAGATGATGATGATAATGATAATAAAACAAGATAAATAAACAAAGGATAGGATGGAATCAGGCTGCTGGATGTGTATCACTCTCAGCTTGATCAAATGATGGCTTGAAGTGGATTTGCGGAGGAAGGTTTGATTGAATCTCTCAATCTGATGGAATGATGGATCGAAGTGATTGACTCTCTCAATCTGTGTACTGAGCTTGTTTGATTTGCACAAACAAACTAGACTCACGAAATCAATAAGACAACAAAGAATCTCTCTTTGAATCCTAAAGACCGATATTTTATACAAAGAACAACTTTGATAAAACTGAATAAACTTTCTATTAACTTGGTGATTAAGGGTGTCTCTTTACAATGACTATCTAAGAGCTTATATAATGCTCTGGAAACTAATTCTAACGTTCATAATAAGAAAAGAAAGGAAACAAATCAAGCAAACTAACAAAATCGAAAACTAGCCGTTGGAGCCTTTTATGGGATTTTGGCTCCAAGTGAGAAACTTGATTCTTCTTGAACCTGGACGGTTTAAGGGGATAAGAGAGCTTTCTTGGGACCTTCTTGAATGCTTGATAGATGCTGATCTCGTCCTTGCCTTGGTAGAAAAAGAGCTGTTGGAGTTTGAATGCAAGAGACTCCAAATAAGGCAGTTTGGTGATAATGGGGATCTTCTTATTCCTATGTGGGCTGGTGCATGGGATGAAGTTGTAGAACTCTTCTGGCTCCTGTATAATGTCTCCTGGATGTCTTGGTTTAGTCTGGACGTCGTCTGGTTCTCCTGGTTGGATTGAAATTGCTTGGAATGGATCAAACCGAAAGATTGTCCAATCTTTCCATAAATAGCTCCGGTTTGATTTAAGTGATTCTCCATTGAACCGACTGATCTCCTGGGTTCTGGTGCAGCTAAGGACTTCTGGAATACCTCCTGATTGGTTTAAATGATCTCCTGGTCGCCAATTTCTGGTTTGAAGCTGATTGAACCGGTTAGCTTCCAATTGAGGCGAGTGTAGCATTGGTTTGACCGGTTCTGGCAAATTGAACATATCTTCTGATTTCCGTGTCCATTTCTCCTGATCTTTGGCTTTCTGGAAATCTGAAAGAATGCTCTTGAATTTAATGACGGGATTTACTTCAGGCCGCTCCTTACTTGAGCTTAAATCTCCTTCTAAAGTCGGATACTCGCAGATGGACAGGCTGAGAAACCTCTGAGTTGTAAAATTCATAACGTTTTGCTCCGTGAATATTTTGGCCCAATTCCAATTGGCCTGGACTCCTTCTTGAGTGTAGAATCCATAAAAATTAGCCTCGTGATTTAAACCCTCCTGGTTTGTAAGATATGGCATTTTTCGTGCACGTATGTCCTGGTTTGCGCCTTGGCTGGTTGAGTAGGGCTTTGGGTTGACCTCCGGTTCAGTTGCTGATCTGATGACCACATCACATATGGCGCCTATCCTTCTCATCTGATCCAAACCAAAGCGTTGATCCTACCATAGAGTAAGGCCCAAGACCAAACCGGATTGCCTTGCAACCGATCAGACCTTGCTACACAACACTCTGGTTAAACGAACCGTCCGTCTGTTCGACTATGCAGCCGCGGACTGTCCACTTGGTTCGGCCTAAGAGTTAAACCAATGGCACCGTTTGGAACACACACCCTTTGGGAACTAGTACCCTTTGGACACTCGTGCCTCTTGGCAACTCATGACCCTTGCCATCTCGCACCCATTCAGATGCTCCAACCGTTCGACCTAACTGTCCGTATGGACTGTCTGGTCTGTGCGTGTGTCCGGCCTATGGCCAAAGGATCACGCCTTAACCTACCCAAGTCATGAACCATTGTGACTGCTCAGGGAAGGGTTGCAACCGTTCAGAACAGAACAGAACCGCCCCAATCCAATCGGATCACCTGAGGCCAGTCAGATCATGCGCGCGCCTAACTCGTCGGTTATGGACCGCGACCGCATTACTCTACCAGAACCATGTGGGCTGGTAGAGTACGTGGGCTGTCTGTTCAGTACACACATGACATCCGTTGGTGTCCGTCAGCACACACAGGACGTCCGTGTGTGTCCGTCAGCAAACACATGACGTCTGTGGCTGTCCGTGTGTGCCAGTGTGTGTCCGTCAGCACACACAAGACGTCCGTGGCTGTCCATCAGTACACATATCAGCACGTTGGTCCTTGGACTCAGCACGCTGACCCTTCCCGTGGACTGTTCGGGTGATTTTGGCCCATGTGGGCTGTCTGTTCAGTACACACAGGACGTCCGTGGGTGTACGCCAGCAAGCACAGGACGTTCGTGGCTGTCTGTGGCTGTCGTTCAACACACACAGTACGTTTGTGGCTGTCTGGGTGTGTCCATCAGCACACACATGACGTCTGTGCCTGTCCATCAGTACACATATCAGCACGTTGGTCCTTTGACTCAGCACGCTGACCCTTCCCGTGGACTGTTCGGGTGATTTTGGCCGACGTGGTCCGTATGTTCAGTACAGACAGGACGTCCGTGGGTGTCCGCCAGCACAGAGAGGACGTCTGTGGCTGTCTGTGGCTGTCTGTCAGCACACACAGGATGTCCGTGGCTGTCCGTGTGTGTTTGTGTGTGTCCGTCAGCACACACATGACGTTTGTGGCTGTTCATTAGTACACATATCAGCACGTTGGTCCTTGGACTCGGCACGCTGACCCTTCCCGTGGACTGTTCGGGTGATTTTGGCCCACGTGGGCTGTCTGTTCAGTATACACAGGACGTCCGTGGTGTCCGCCAGCACATAGAGGACGTCCGTGGCTGTCTGTGGCTGTCCGTCAGCACACACAAGACGTCCATGGCTGTCCGTGTGTGTCTGTGTGTGTCCGTCAGCACACACATGACGTCTGTGGCTGTCCATCAGTACACATATCAGCACGCTGGTCTTTGGACTCAGCACGCTGCTCCTTCCCGTGGACTGTTTGGGTGATTTTGGCCCACGTGGGCTGTCTGTTCAATAGACACATGACGTCTGTGGGTGTCCGTCAGCACACACAAGACATCTGTGGAGTGTCCGTCAGCACACACAAGACGTCTGTGGGTGTCCGTCAGCACACACAGGACATCCGTGGCTGTCCATGTGTTTCCGTGTGTGTCCGTCAGCACACACAGAACGTCTATGGCTGTCCATCAGTACACATATCATCACGTTGGTCCTTGGACTCAGCACGCTGACCCTTCCTGTGGACTGTTCGGGTGATTTTGGCCCACGTGGGCTGTCTGTTCAGTACACACAGGACGTCTGTGGGTGTCCGTCAGCACACACAGGACGTCTGTGGGTGTCCGTCAGCACAAACAGGACGTCCGTGTGTGTCCGTCACCACACACAGGATGTTTGTGGCTGTCTGTGTGTGTCCGTGTGTGTCCGTCAGCACACACAGGACGTCCGTGGCTGTCCATCAGTACACATATCAGCACATTGGTCCTTGGACTCAGCACGCTGGGCCTTCCCGTGGATTGTTCGGGTGATTTTGGCCCATGTGGGCTGTCTGTTCAGTACACACAGAACGTCTGTGGGTGTCCGCCAGCACAGACAGGACGTCTGTGGCTCTCTGTGGCTGTCTGTCAGCACACACATGACGTCCGTGGCTGTCCATGTGTGTTTGTGTGTGTCCGTCAGCACACACATGACGTCTGTGGCCGTCCATCAGTACACATATCAGCACGCTGGTCTTTGGACTCAACACACTGCTACTTTCCGTGGACTGTTCGGGTGATTTTGGCCCACGTGGGCTGTCTGTTCAGTACCCACAGGACGTCTATGGGTGTCCGTCAGCACACAAAATCACCCGAACAGTCCACGAGAAGAACCAGCGTGCTGAGTCCAAGGAACAACGTGCTGATATGTGTACTGACGGACAGCAATGAACGTCCTGTGTGTGCTGGCGGACACCCACGGACGTCCTGTCTGTACTGAACAGACAGCCGACGTGGGCCAAAATCACCCAAACAGTCAACGGGAAGGGCCAGCGTGCTGAGTCCAAGGACCAACGTGGGACAGCCACGGACGTCCTGTGTGTGCTGACGGACACAAACGGACACACACGGACGTCCTGTGTGTGATGACGGACACACACGGATGTCCTCTGTGTGCTGACAAACACACACAGACGTCATGTGTGTACTGAACACACAGCCCACGTGGGCCAAAATCACCCGAACAGTCCACAAGAAGGGTCAGCTTGCTGAGTCCAAGGACCAGCGTGGTGAGTCCAAGGACCAGCGTGCTGATATGTGTTCTGATGGAAAGCCACGGACGTCCTGTGTGTGCTGACGGACACACACAGACACACACGGACAGCCACGGACGTCCTGTGTGTGCTGACGGACACACACAGACACACACGGACAGCCACGGACGTCCTGTGTGTGCTGACGGACAGCCACGGACAGCCACGGACGTCCTGTGTGTGCTGACGGACACCCACAGACGTCCTGTGTATACTGAACAGACAGCCCACGTGGGCCAAAATCACCCGAACTGTCCACAGGAAGGGTCAGCGTGCTGAGTCCAGGGACCAACGTGATGATATGTGTACTGATGGACAGCCACGGACTTTTTGTGTGTGCTGACGAACACACACGGACACACATGGACAGCCACAGACGTCCTGGGTGTGCAGACGGACACCCACAGACGTCCTGTGTGTGCTGACGGATACCCACAGACGTCCTGTGTGTACTGAACAGACAGCCCACGTGGGCCAAAATCACCCGAACAGTCCACGGGAAGGAGCAGCGTGCTGAGTCCAAGGACCAAGGTGCTGATATGTGTACTGATGGACAGCCACAGACGTCCTGTGTGTGCTGACGGACACACACGGACAGCCACGGACGTCCTGTGTGTGCTGTTGGACACACACGGACATCATGTGTGTACTGACGGACACCCATGCACGTCCTACGTGTACTGAACAGACAGCCCACGTGGACAGCCACAGACATCTTGTGTGTGCTGACGGACACACACAGACACACACGGACAGCGTGCTGATATGTGTACTAATGGACAGCCACAGACATCTTGTGTGTGCTGACGGACACACACAGACACACACGGACAGCCACAGACGTCCTGTGTGTGCTTACGGACAGCCACAAACAGCCACGGACGTCCTGTGTGTGCTGGCGGACACCCACAGACATCCTGTGTGTACTAAACAGACAGCCCACGTGGGCCAAAATCACCCAAACAGTCCACGGGAAGGGCCAGCGTGCTGAGTCCAAGGACCAACGTGCTGATATGTGTACTGATGGACAGCCACGTACGTTCTGTGTGTGCTGACGGACACACACGGACACACATGGACAGCCACAGAAGTCCTGTGTGTGCTGACGGACACCCACGGACGTCCTGTGTGTGCTGACGGACATCCACAGACGTCCTGTGTGTACTGAACAGACAGCCCACGTGGGCCAAAATCACCCGAACAGTCCACGGGAAGGAGCAGCGTGCTGAGTCCAAGGACCAAGGTGCTGATATGTGTACTGATGGACAGCCACAGACGTCCTGTGTGTGCTGGCGGACACACACGGACACACACGGACAGCCATAGACATCCTGTGTGTGCTGACGGACAGCAATGAACGTCTGTGTGTGCTGGCGGACACCCACGGACGTCCTGTGTGTACTGAACAAACAGCCGACGTGGGCCAAAATCACCCAAACAGTCAACAGGAAGGGCCAGCGTGCTGAGTCCAAGGACCAACGTGGGACAGCCACAGACGTCCTGTGTGTGATGACGGACACAAACGGACACACACGAATGTCCTGTGTGTGATGACGGACACACACGGATGTCCTGTGTGTGCTGACAGACACCCATAGACGTCATGTGTGTACTGAACACACAGCCCACGTGGGCCAAAATCACCCGAACAGTCCACAGGAAGGGTCAGCATGCTGAGTCCAAGGACCAGCGTGCTGAGTCTGGTCCAAGGACCAGCGTGCTGATATGTGTTCTGATGGAAATCCACGGACGTCCTGTGTGTGCTAACGGACACACACAGACACAAACGGACAGCCACGGACGTCCTGTGTGTGCTGGCGGACAGCCACGGACGTCCTGTGTGTGCTGACGGACACCCACAAACGTCCTGTGTATACTGAACAGACAGTCCACGTGGGCCAAAATCACCCGAACTGTCCACAGGAAGGGTCAGCGTGCTGAGTCCAGGGACCAACGTGATGATATGTGTTCTAATGGACAGCCACGGACGTTCTGTGTGTGCTGACGAACACACACGAACACACATGGACAGCCACGGACGTCCTGTGTGTGCTGACGGACACCCACGGACGTCCTGTGTGTGCTGACAGACACCCACGAACGTCCTGTGTGTACTCAACAGACAGTCCACGTGGGCCAAAATCACCCGAACAGTCCACAGGAAGGAGCAGCGTGCTGAGTCCAAGGACCAAGGTGCTGATATGTGTACTGATGGACAGCCACAGACATCCTGTGTGCGCTGACGGACACACACGGACCGCCACGGACGTCCTGTGTGTGCTGTTGGACACACACGGATGTCATGTGTGTGCTGACGGACACCCATGCACGTCCTATGTGTACTGAACAGACAGCCCACGTGGGCCAAAATCACCAGAACAGTCCACGGGAAGGGCCAGCGTGCTGATATGTGTACTAATGGAAAGCCACAGACGTCTTGTGTTTGCTGACGGACACACACAGACACACTCGGACAGCCACAGACGTCCTGTGTGTGCTTACGGACAGCCACGAACAGCCACGGACGTCCTGTGTGTGCTGGCGGACACCCACAGACATCCTGTGTGTACTGAACAGACAGCCCACGTGGGCCAAAATCACCCAAACAGTCCACGGGAAGGGCCAGCGTGCTGAGTCCAAGGACCAATGTGCTGATATGTGTACTGATGGACAGCCACAGACATTCTGTGTGTGCTGACGGAGACACACAGACACACATGGACAGCCACAGAAGTCCTGTGTGTGCTGACGGACACCCACGGACGTCCTGTGTGTGCTGACGGACATCCACAGACGTCCTGTGTGTACTGAACAGACAGCCCACGTGGGCCAAAATCACCCGAACAGTCCACGGGAAGGAGCAGCATGCTGAGTCCAAGGACCAAGGTGCTGATATGTGTACTGATGGACAGCCACAGTCGTCCTGTGTGTGCTGGCGGACACACACGGACACACACGGACAGCCACAGACGTCCTATGTATGCTGACGGACAGCAATGAACGTCCTGTGTGTGCTGGCGGACACCCACGGACGTTCTGTGTGTACTGAACAGACAGCCGACGTGGGCCAAAATCACCCAAACAGTCAACGGGAAGGGCCAGCGTGCTGAGTCCAAGGACCAACGTGGGACAGCCACGGACGTCCTGTGTGTGCTGACGGACACAAACGGACACACACGAACGTCCTGTGTGTGATGACTGACACACACGGATGTCCTGTGTGTGCTGACAGACACCCACAGACGTCATGGGTGTACTGAACACACAGCCCACGTGGGCCAAAATCACCCGTACAGTCCACAGGAAAGGTCAGCGTGCTGAGTCCAAGGACCAGCGTGCTGAGTCCAAGGACCAGCGTGCTGATATGTGTTCTGATGGAAAGCCACGGACGTCCTGTGTGTGCTGACGGACACACACAGACACACACGGACAGCCACGGACGTCCTGTGTGTGCTGACAGACAGCCACGGACAGCCACAGACGTCCTGTGTGTGCTGACGGACACCCACAAACGTCCTATGTATACTGAACAGACAGCCCACGTGGGCCAAAATCACCCGAACTGTCCACAGGAAGGGTTAGCGTGCTGAGTCCAGGGACCAACGTGATGATATGTGTACTGATGGACAGCTACGGATGTTCTGTGTGTGCTGACTAACACACACAGACACACATGGACAGCCATGGACGTCCTGTGCGTGCTGACGGACACCCACGGACGTCCAGTGTGTGCTGACGGACACCCATGCACGTCCTATGTGTACTGAACAGACAGCCCATGTGGGCTAAAATCACCCGAACAGTCCACGGGAAGGGCCAGCGTGCTGATATGTGTACTAATGGACAGCCACAGACGTCTTGTGTGTGCTGACGGACACACACAGACACACACGGACAGCCACAGACGTCCTGTGTGTGCTTACGGACAGCCACGAACAGCCACGGACGTCCTGTGTGTGCTGGCGGACACCCACAGACATCCTGTGTGTACTGAACAGACAGCCCACGTGGGCCAAAATCACCCAAACAGTCCACGGGAAGGGCCAGCATGCTGAGTCCAAGGACCAATGTGCTGATTTGTGTACTGATGGACAGCCAAGGACCTTCTGTGTGTGCTGACGGAGACACACGGACACACATGGACTGCCACGGAAGTCCTGTGTGTGCTGACAGACAACAATGAACGTCCTGTCTGTGCAGGCGGACACCCACAGACATCCTGTGTGTACTGAACAGACAGCCCACGTGGGCCAAAATCACCCGAACAGTCCACGGGAAGGAGCAGCCTGCTGACTCCAAAGACGAGCGTGCTGATATATGTACTGATGGACAGCCACGGACACACACGGACACACACGGACTGTCATATCCTCGATCCTAGATAGGATCGCCCGGACGGGCCATGGTGCGGGTAGACGCACCAGTCAGGTCATTGGACCTTGAGACAAGCGTATCATGGCCCTAAATGAAGGTTAAGGGCATCAGTCAGCTGAGACTTAACCAGGATACGATGGAAACAAGGGTAAAGGAGTTGAGTGAGTGTTTAGGCAGCTGGACGAGTGTTGGTTTGAGTTCAATCAGCTCGGTTCAGCTGGTATTCAGTTCACCATGATCTGTTCAGCTCACAGGAGCTGGTGAACTAGCTCACTCAGCTGGGAACAGCTGGAGGTCAGCTCAATCCAGTGGGACTGTGCGTTCTGGTTCGGAGCATCTGGACGAGTCCAGAACGGTTACTGGGTGAGCCGATAGTCCGGGTTCAGGACGGTTTGACCAAAATTGTCTTAAGCTCGGGACAGGGAGTGGGCAGGCTTCCAGAGTGTGAGCTGAGGCTCAGTGATCGATTTGTCAAAGGAAGAAAAGGGGAGAAACCGCCAATGGGCGGTTATGGGACGGTTTTGGGAAGAAGGGATGTGATTTTTGGTAACTGTTCGCCCAGGCGGTTGGGGACAGTTTAAGTCGTCCTCTCTCTCTCATTTCTGCCATTCTTGTCGATTTTTACTCACTTTCACACAGAGAGAAACCCAGAGAAAATTCAAGAGAGAAAGAGAGACACAAACCTTGGATTGGCCGTTTTGATCCAAGAGATTGTTCTTGAGTGTTCCTGGTGTGTTTGGGCGTGTGATCAAGAGGATGGATTTGAGGCAGAAAGACAAGGAGAAGGCAAAGGAGAAAGAGAAGGAAGTCGCCCCTGGAGACCGAACTCCTAAGGTGAGAGGTGTGGCCAAGAGTAACCGGACAAGGCCGCGGATGATGGCCGTGTGAGTCTGGCCGGTTTGGATCGATTGGCCACTCCTTACTCTGACTTCTTCTACTCTGTTTTCTTCATATATGTTGTGCTATGGATTGTTTTATGATATTACAGGGAAGGATCCATCGATCTTAAGGCCTTGGCCTGATCCAATCCCCATGAAAGTCCCTTGTTCTTGTGTGGGCTGTTCATGGCCGAGATCACTATGATCTGAGCCGGTTCTTTTGAATCTGATTATGGGAATATTTTTTTTCTGAATTGTCATGAGTTTTCATGAATTTTATTTGGTATTTGGATCTCTTTTTAAAGGGTCAGACTTGACATTTTTTATGATGGTTCTTGACTAGGTTGGATCCGACAATGCAATGTGAATTGATTCTTGTTTTGTAATCTAACCTTGTGATTGTGTGTTTGTTTGTGTTGGATCCAGGACCAGAAATGGACCGTGGTAAGGGAAAAGCACCATGAGGACCGCGGCCATGGGAAGATGTGTGGTGATTGGGTTGATTCTGAAAATTGTGTAATTATTGTAGCCTATTGTGCAACTTGTGAACTTATGCGATTCTAGTGTGTGATCTATCTATTAGGATGATGAATGATGTATGAACCTTGGTTATTATCTATGAAATATCTATTTGCCCTAGTTGATGCAGGATTGTTAAGTGTGAATGTTGAAACCTCAAAACTCTGAAAAAGACTTAGAATTATTTAACACTTGAACTTGAATATGAAATATGGAACTGGTTGCATTGTTTGGTGAGGCCGCGGTCTGGTTGGATTGGGGAATCCAGGATCGGGTCTTACAAGTTGGTATCAGAGCATTCTTGATTCTAGGATTTGTTGGGTTATTGGTTCACCACACACTTGGCCGTTTGGACTCATGGTGAGATAGTTGGGTTCTAAGTAATCTTTTGTACTGATTAACTTAGGAGTGATTGAGGTTTGTGTGTTCAGTTGTGGACTAACCTTTTGTTTGTGTTTGTAACTCCTAAGGGTACAAGAAGGTATAAATCTCGGAAAGGAAAGGAGGCAACTGGAGTGTCTGGAGCAGTGGGGCAGGATGGTGCTGAACAGACCGGAGTGTTACCAGCTGGAACCATTCCAACCACAATACTACCGGCTCAGGTGGAGCAGGTGGACAATGCAACCGGACTTCCAGTGGGTGCAACTCTTCCTACTGAGGTTAATGAAACTAATGTGGATGAGCAGCAAGAGCAAGTCCATGGAGACGATACTGGGTCGTCCAACGTTGGTGCTGGAAGTGGCCAGAATGTTGATGCTAACAATGTTTGGGTCACTGGTGCAGAGGAGGTCATTGAGCCGACCATAAGGGGCTTGGTGGAGGCTATGCAGATCATGGGAGCTCAGATAGCCTCCTTGACACAGGCGTTCACACCATTGGTGAACTCGTCCGTGGGACAGGCTAATCCTCCGGTTCGGGTTGCTGCTGGAGTGGCTGATGTTGGTGCTGGCCGTGTGGCTGAGGTGATTGAGATTGACCCACCTGTCAGGCCAGTGCATGGTATGGACTACCTGAAGGTACTGGAGCATATCTCCAAGTTGGGAACCAAACACTTTGCTGGAAGTGTTGATCCTATGGAGGCGGACGAGTGGAGAACCAGGTTGGTTCGAAACTTCAAGTTCATACGATGTCCCGAGGATTACCAGAAGGACATAGCAGTACACTTCCTGAAGGGAGATGCACATAATTGGTGGTTAGCTTTGGACAAGCGTACCAATTGTACCATTGAGCACTTTGCTGACTTTGAGGTTGAGTTCAACCATAAGTACTTTCCTGCTGAGGCGTGGGATCGTTTGGAGTCCAAGTTCCTGGACTTGACTCAGGGACGGAGGACTGTTCGTGAGTATGAAGAAGAGTTCAACCGCCTCAGGCGGTATGTGGGAAGAGAACTGGAGGATGAGAAGGTTCAGGTCCGAAGGTTCATCCGAGGCCTAGGGGTGGAGCTTCGAACCTACTGTTCTGTTTGTAAGTTCCACATGGTTTCTGAGTTGGTTGAGAGGATGGTCTTGCTGGAGACCAACCTCATAGAGGAGGAAAAGCAGAAGCTTAAGAGTGTGGTGGTATCCTCGGGTCAGAGTGGTGACAAGAAGAGGAAGAGGGACTCGACCGAGGAGGGTAAAACCTCAAGTGGTAGGTCAGAGTGCCCTAAGTGTAGTCGATACCACGGTGGAGAGTGCTGGAAGGCCATGGATGGATCACTCAGCCAAGGATTGTCCAAGCCCGTTGGGTGAGTCCAGGACCTGTCACCACTGCGGCCAGAAGGGCCACTACCATAGGGATTGCCCTAAGTTGCAAGGCAACCAGAGTAAGGGACGTGGAGAGGCTAGCAGGCCAGTCTAGGGACGAGGCCAGACCTCGACACCTCGTGTGTATGAACTATCCAAGGATGTGGATGGGACTCAGCCTTTCCAAGCGATCACTGGTAACATTCTAGACTACTACTTTTACAATTCCAGTAGAATTGCATGGTATGGAACCTAGGATGGATAGATATACTTTGTTGGGTCTTGTGTAGGGACCTTAAATATTGGTGGTGTGGAAACACACACATTATTTGATACTGGAGCTACACATAGTTTTGTGATTCCAAGTATAATAGGAAATGGTTTGTTCCAGTATGGAACATGGGATGGTCCTAAACGAGTGAGTGCGGCCGGAGGGCAAGTTATGAACTCACTCGGTCTGGTTAAGGACATCCCTGTGGTGATCTTGGATAGGCCGATGCCTATAGATCTGATTGTTGTCCCCCCTCAAGCATCATGAAGTGATCTTGGGTATGGACTGGTTGGGAAAGTATCGGGCAACTCTAGATTGTCACCGGGGAAGGGTGCAACTTGAGAACGAGTTTGGACCCCCGATTAAGTACCAAGGAATCAAGCCAACCTCTTGTAGTTTGGTGGTTTCAGCAGTCCAAGTAGAACAGATGCTTGGAAATGGTTGTGAGGCCTTTTTGGCTACCATTTACACTGATGAGGTTGTAGGGGCCTGTGACCCAGAGGGTATACCGTTGGTTCGGGAATTTCAGGATGTGTTTGGGGCACTACAGGGCATTCCCCCTGATATGGCTGACCCATTCATCATTGAATTGGAACCTGGAACGGCCCCATTATCAAAAAGTCCATATAGAATGGCACCAGCTGAGATGGCAGAGCTGAAGAAGCAACTTGAGGAGTTGCTTGAGAAGGGGTTCATACGCCCTAGTGTATCACCTTGGGGAGCACCAGTCCTATCTGTTAAGAAAAAGGATGGTAGCTTTAGGTTGTGCATTGATTATAGGGTTTTGAACAGGGTGACTGTGAAGAACAAGTACCCTTTACCCAGGATTGATGAGTTGTTGGATCAACTCCGTGGAGCCAAGTGGTTCTTCAAGATTGACCTGGCCTCTGGGTATCATCAGATCCCTATTGCACCAGATGATGTGAGGAAGACAGCGTTCCGAACCAGGTATGGCCACTATGAGTTTGTGGTTATGTTGTTCGGACTGACTAATGCACCTGCTGCATTCATGAAGATGATGAACAGCATCTTCAGGGAATACTTGGACGAGTTTGTGATCATCTTCATTGATGATATACTCGTGTATTCCAAGACAAAGGAGGACCATGAAAGACACCTTAGGGCGGTGTTGGGCCGTCTGAGGGAACATAAGCTTATTGCTAAGCTAAGCAAGTGTAGTTTTTGGCAGAAGAGCATTGGGTTCCTTGGACATGTGGTGTCTGATAAAGGAGTCTCAGTGGATCAAGATAAGATCAAATGTATCCAGGAATGGCCACAACCAAAGAATGCTACGGAAGTGAGAAGCTTCTTAGGGTTGGCCGGTTATTACAGGAAATATGTCAAGGGGTTCTCGAGCATAGCTCAACCTATGACTAAGCTGACAGGCAAGGACGTGAGGTTCACATTGTCTGAGGGGTGTGAGAAATGTTTTGCAGCACTTAAGAACATATTGACTAATGCACCCGTCCTGGTGTTGCCTGAGGCTGATCAGCCTTATGTGGTGTATATGGATGCATCCATAACTGGTCTTGGTTGTGTTTTGACGCAACATGGGAAGGTGATAGCCTATGCTTCCAGACAGCTAAGGAAGCATGAGGGTAACTATCCGACCCATGATTTGGAGATGGCTGTAGTAGTATTTGCATTAAAGATATGAAGATCATATCTTTATGGTGCCAAGGTGCAAATACTCACAGACCATAAGAGCTTGAAGTACATATTCACTCAGCCTGAGTTAAACTTAAGGCAGAGGAGATGGATGGAGTTTGTTGCAGATTATGATCTGGACATAGCTTATCATCCTGGGAAAGCTAACCTAGTGGCTGATGCTTTGAGCCGCAGAAGGGCTGAAGTGTCATCTGAGAGGGAGGCAGATGAACTGGAAGGGATGATCAGGTCCTTGAACCTCAGCACCTTGGTTGGTTCAGATGAGCCATTGGGGTTGGAGGCAGTGAACCAGGCCGATCTCCTGACCAGGATCAGGCAAGCACAGAGCCTGGATGAAAATCTAAAGAAGGTAGCCGCCAATGACAAGACAGAGTACCAGACGACTGACAATGGTACCATCTTGGTCAATGGGAGGGTCAGTGTTCCTAATGATAAGGAACTCAAAGAAGAGATTATGAGACAGGCTCATAAGTCTAAGGTTTCAGTTCATCCTGGACTGAACAAGATGTATAGGGATCTGAAAAGGTACTACCATTGGGTGAGGATGAAATCTGATGTTGCAGAGTGGGTGGCTAAGTGTCCCACTTGTCAACTGGTGAAGGCAGAACATCAGGTTCCCAGTGGTCTACTTCAGAACCTACCCATACCAGAATGGAAAAAGGATCACATCACAATGGATTTTGTGACTAGGTTTCCCACGACCAGGAATAAGAAAGATGCAGTATGGGTTGTGGTCGATCGGCTGACCAAGTCGGCTCATTTCCTGCCTATCAAGAAAGGGGATGGGGTCGACAGGATTGTGCAAGTGTACCTGGACGAGATAGTGAGGTTGCATGGTGTTTCAGCAAGCATTGTCTTGGACAGGGATCCAAGATTTACATCTTATTTCTGGCAGGCTTTCCAAAAGGCCTTGGGAACCAGAGTGAATATGAGCACATCTTATCATCCTCAAACGGATGGGCAGTCTGAAAGGACAATCCAAACCTTGGAGGATATGCTAAGGGCGTGTGTGTTAGACTGGGGAGAGTCTTGGGAAAGACACTTACCCTTAGTGGAGTTTGCTTACAACAACAGCTTCCATACAAGCATTGGTATGTCACCATATGAAGCTTTGTATGGTAGGCCATGCAGGACACCCCTATGCTGGACCCAAGTGGGGGAGCGTAGCATGTTGGGTCCAGAGATTGTAGAACAGACCACTGAGAAGATCAGGATGGTCAAAGAGAAGATGAAGAGGCGCAGGACCGCCAAAAGAGCTATGCAGACAAGCGTAGGAAACATCTTGAGTTTAAGGTCAATGACCTGGTGTATCTCAAGATGATTACCTTTAAGGGTAGGACCAGGGTTTCTGGACGAAAGAAACTGGATCCTAGGTACTTGGGTCCATTCAGGATCATAGAGAGAGTGGGTGCAGTGGCATACAAGTTGGACTTGCCATCAGCAATGGATGCATACCACAATGTGTTCCATGTATCCCAACTCCGGAAATGCTTGTCTGAACAAGACGTTGTCTTGCCCGAGATTCCTGCTGACCTTGGTAAGGACCTGGCTTTGGAAACCTTACCGGTTTGGACTGTGGATCGGTCAGAGAAAACTATGAGAAAGAAGACAGTTCCCATGATCAAAGTGGTGTGGGATTACAATGGTAAAGACCTCATCACTTGGGAAACAGAAGCAAAGATTAAAGCTATGTATCCGGATTGGTACAAACAATTTCTTCCTGATGAAACACTTAACATGGATTCAAGGACAAATCACAAGTTAGTGGGGGAGACTTATCATATCCCCGATCCTAGATAGGATCGCCTGGACGGGCCATGGTGCGGGGAGACGCACCAGTCAGGTCATTGGACCTTGTGTTGTAGGCACGGGTCGGATGGTCGAACGGACGGACGAATGGACGGACGGATGGTCGAACGGACGGACAGACAGATGGACAGATGGCCGTTCTGCGGTTTAGCGTTGCCACAGATGGATGGTACCGGCCGGGTCGTCTCTTGCTTGCGATTGTACCTGAAACAAATAAGTGATCTTTAATGAGTTTTTCAATAGAAACAAGAACAGAAACCGAGAGGCTAATGGATGAATGGTAAATAAGCAAGATATGATTCTTTTTGGGTTTTATAGATTGGATGAATGAAATCTAAAACAAAAGATAGAGAAAAGAGTAGATTGGCGGATGGGATCTGATGCTGGACGTATGTCTCTCTCAACAAGATGCCAAGGACGGATAGGAAGATAGATATGGATCTGGCTCTTGCTGGACGTATGTCTCTCTCAAGATTCGGACAAGAAATGGAATGGATCGATGGACTCCACAAAGAACAATGGATCGGCTCTTTGATATGTCACACGGCTGCTCTCAATGGTTTTGCCAACTGAAAGACTTAGGGTTTCTTTGCTAAAGCAAAAACGATTTCATAAAAGACTTAGCCGAAAAGTTGGCAACTACAAGGGTTTAAATAGGTGTTCCTTACTGGACCTTATAAGATAAAAAGGCCTAGACAAATGGCCAAAGTCTTAACCGAAATAAAATAAAGAAAACAATAGACCGGTCACGGTTTGAGATGTCCGGATCAGAACTCATAGTATGCTTGCATGTTGCCTCATTAAAACCTTTCGGGAAAACCCAGTGGGACAAAACCCGATAAGGAAAATGAGTACAACACATACTACTCCTTCTGATGGTCGGCTATATCTCTGAACCGGAAGCAAGTTGGTTGGATGGATTGAGCATGAATGTGGAAATGGTCAGGCCGGCTTCATTCTGGCTGATGGAGGAGAACTGGCTCGAATGGAAAGGGTCTGGAACCTCTACTGGTTCGCCGGTGTCTTCCAGCTTTAAGTCAGACAACTCCTGGATCAATAGTTGCTTGAACCCGGTTTGTTCCTGTGCAAGCAACTCCTGGACAGCTTTGGCAAATCCAGCTCTTATAACTCTTGAACCGGACCTTGTGGTAGGACCTTTGCGGATAATGGGAACCTCAGTCGTGGGTACTACAACATCCCCTCCCTCTTGAACAGGTTCTGTCCTCAGAACATCTCCGTCATCTGCAATATAAGGAGACAAGTCAGACACATTGAACGTTCGGGAAACTTGGAACTCACCTGGCAGCTCTAGCCGGTAGGCATTGTCATTGATCCGGTCGAGCACTCGGAATGGTCCGTCCCCTCGTGGGGATAATTTGCTCTTCCTCTCTTCCGGAAACCGTTCTGGCCTCATGTGGAGCCACACCCAGTCGCCTGGTTGGAAGATAACTTCTGTGCGCCCCTTGTTGAGCTTAATCTGGTTCCTTTCAGCCTTCTTCTCCAAAGTCTCCTTGACTTGCCGGTGCATGTTCTTCACAAACTCAGCCTTTTTGTCACCACTCTGGCTGACTTGCATGGCTGGTGGCAATGCGGCTAGGTTCATGGGTGTCTCTGGTCTAAAGCCATACACGATCTCAAAAGGGGAGAGGTTAGTAATAGAGTGCCTTGCATGGTTATAAGAAAACTCAATGAAAGGCAAGCAACTCAACCAGATTTTAAGATTCTTACCCACCGTAGCCCTCAATAACTGAGAGAGTGTACGGTTTACTACCTCGGTTTGTCCATCAGTCTGTGGATGGCAAGTGGTTGAGAAGAGGAGCTTGGTTCCAAGCTTTTTCCATAATGTCCTCCAGAAGTGGCTGAGAAATTTTGTGTCTCGGTCTGACACAATGGTACGAGGCACTCCATGTAAGCGCACCACTTCCTTGAAGAAGAGATCAGCGGTTTGGCTTGCATCATTTGTCTTGGATCACGGAATGAAGTGTGCCATCTTGGAGAACCTGTCCACTACAACAAAAATAGAATCCTTGTGTTCTATCTTGGGCAAGCCCAGCACAAAGTCCATAGACAGGTCGACCCACGGTGCAATAGGAATAGGTAAAGGCATGTGTAAACCATAAGGATGCGACCTGGATTTGGTTTTGAGACAGACAGTGCACTTAGCGCAAAGGCTCTCGACGTAGCGCCTCATCCGGGGCCAATAGAAGTCGTCGGACAGGACGCTCAGAGTTTTGTCCCGACCGAAATGCCCCATCAACCCGCCCCCATGAGCTTCTCTGGTCAGTAAGTCTCGCATGGAACCATGAGGAATACACAGGCATTTCTCCTTGAAGAGGAACCCATCCTGCTGATAGAATGGACCCATGGCTCCCTTAGCCGTGTTACTGTAAATCTCCGAAAAATCAGGGTCAGTTTCATAAGACATTTTGAGTTGCTCAAAACCCATGATCTTAGCCTCCATGGTGGTAATGAGTGTGTGGCGCCGGGATAGGGCGTCGGCCACTACGTTGTCCTTCCCCTTCTTGTACTTGATCACATAAGGAAAAGTTTCCACGAACTCCAGCCACCTAGCATGCCTCTTCTTGAGTGTGGTCTGGCCACTCAAATGCTTAAGAGTCTCATGATCTGTATGAATAATAAACTCTTTAGACAAAAGATAGTGTTGCCAAGTTTCAAGCGACCTTACTAGAGGATATAGCTCTTTATCATAGGTGGGGTAATTGAGGGCGGCTCCACTCAATTTATCACTAAAGAAAGCCACTGGCCGGCCTCCTTGCGTCAGTACGGCTCCTATCCCTGTCCATGAAGCATCACACTCAATCTCAAAAGGTTTATCAAAATTAGGAAGAGTTAGGACCGGTGCATGTGTCAAACTATATTTAAGCCTGTTGAAAGACTCCTCTTGGACAGGACCCCAAGCAAAGGTTACATTCTTCTTGATCACGGAGGTCATTGGGGCGGCAATGGTACTGAAGTCCTTCACAAATCATCGATAGAAACTAGCCAGTCCATGGAAGCTGCGGATATGTCCGATCGTGGTCGGGGTCGGCCAGTCTTGTATTGCCTTGATCTTCTCCTCATCAACCTTCAGTCCCTGTGAACTCACAACAAAGCCTAAAAATACCAACTGATCAGTGCAAAATACACATTTCTTAAGGTTAGCATAAAGGCCTTCTTGCCTTAAGGCTTTCAAAACCTGTTTTAGGTGTCCCATGTGTTCAGTTAAAGACCTGCTGTAAATCAAGATGTCATCAAAGTATACAACCACGAATTTACCAATGTAAGGTCGGAGGACCTCATTCATGAGTCTCATGAACGTGCTAGGGGCGTTGGTAAGGCCAAACGGCATCACCAGCCACTCGTATAGACTTTGCTTGGTCTTGAAGGCGGTTTTCCACTCATCTCCTTCCTTCATGCGGACTTGATGGTATCCACTCCTGAGATCAATCTTAGAAAACACAACAGACCCACTCAGTTCATCCAACATATCATCTAATCTAGGT
Source organism: Brassica napus (assembly GCF_020379485.1). NCBI lineage: Eukaryota > Viridiplantae > Streptophyta > Magnoliopsida > Brassicales > Brassicaceae > Brassica > Brassica napus. Next base: position 84,619 of record NW_026014868.1, read on the forward strand.
ATAGGGTACCGATATTTGATGGTTATGTTGTTGATGGCTCGGCAGTCCACACACATGCGCCACGTCCCATCCTTCTTAGGCACTAGTAGAACCGGGACCGCACAGGGACTAAGGCTCTCGCGGATGTAGCCTTTGTCCATGAGATCTTGGACCTGCCGTTCCAGCTCCTTAGCTTCCTCAGGGTTGACACGGTAAGCGGCTCATTTTGGTAGTGGCGCGCTGGGTACAAGATCGATCTGATGTTCTATGCCACGGAAAGGGGGTAAACCGGCCGGAATCTCATCAGGAAAGACATCCTTGTAAAGTCCCATGAGATCTTGTACTACGTCCGGTACTTCAGGAGCTTCTAAACCTGCAATACAACCTTCCTTAAAGATCATTAGTAGCACCTGTGTCTCACGTTGTAATGATTTAAGCACTTGTCCGGAAGTCATGTAAAGGTTAGTGTTACTTACCTGTCCGGACTGCGTCATTGCCTTCTGCATATCATGAACTTCTTGAGGGCTGAGAGGTGCTAGGCTGTGCTTCTTGTTGTTGTGGACGAAACTATAGATGTTGGTGCGGCCATGGTGAAGAGTCTCCTTGTCAAACTGCCACGGCCTTCCTAGAAGTATATGGCCGGCTTGCATGGGCACAACATCACACTTGAACTGGTCTTGGTACTTGCCAATACTGAAGGACACAACAACTTGTTCGGCAATCTTGAGCTCAGTCTCATCATTGAGCCATTTGAGACGGTATGGCCGAGGATGGGCAGTTTTGACCAACCCTAGCTTATCAACAAGATACTTGCTAGCCACGTTAGTACAAGATCCGCCATCTATGATCAAACTACATACCTTGTGATCAACACTACATCTGGTGTGGAAGATGTTCTCCCGCTGGATGGTCTCTGGGTCAAAGAGGGTGCTAAGAGCTCTCCGGGTCACTAGCAGCTCGCCTGTCTCCGGGTAGTCGGTTACTTCTTCATCAGAGATCACTGCCGCGGCCTCTGCCTCATCTTGGGATTCATACTCGCCATCCCCCTTTAGGACCATTACTCGTTTGTTTGGACAATCCCGAGCGTAGTGGCCCTTGCCCTGACACTTATAACAAATGATGTCACGAGTATGCAAAGTTTGGGCTTGAGTCTTACCCTGCTCCGGCTTGGATGCATTAGACGATTCAGCCTGGTTTGTCTTGAATCGGCTCTCAATCTCAATCGTCTTGCTCTTGAGCCCGGTTGAGTCCACGCAGGTTTGCTGCGGCTGGTGCTGGCCGTCTTGCTCTTGATGTGCTGCTTGGCTTGCGTAGCAAAGTGCAATAGGTCGTTGAAGTCTTCATATTGTTGTCTCTCCACCTTGCGGGCAATGCTGTCTTGCAGCCCTTCCAGGAATTGGGACATCATTGTCTCCTCGGGCTCGTCGGTCTCAAGCTTATTCTTAAGTGCCTCGAACTCCTCAAAGTACTCCTCCACAGTCTTAGTTCCCGGTTTGGCCTCTCCTCGTCCTGACTGCGCGTATCATCGGTACTGTCCGCGTCCGAGTCAGTGTCATGCGGATCCGGCTGATTCCTTCCTGGTGGTCGAGGTCCGTTGGGCCTGCCTCCCTGCCGTAGCTAAGCAAGCTCAGCGGTGATAGCCCTAAGGCTCGCCCTCAGTTCTTCATTGTCAGCTAAGAGCTGTGCGTTTATGGCCGCTTGGTCTTGACCTACATCTCCCATAGTTCTCTGAAAAGATACTCAAGAAAGATTAAAGGCAAGAGGGGGTTAAATAGTTGCTTGGGTCGGATACTTGAGTATCGACCAAGACTAGGAGTAAATGAAAAAATTTAAGATAAAATCGAATCAAGTTTGAAAAGGAAAGAGGGAATATTTTTTTTTTTTTGATTTTCGAAAACTTGGAAAGAAAGTAAAACTACTTTTAATTTTTTTTTTTAAATGCAAAATCGAAAACCTGAAGAACAATCCGAAAATTTGAAAAATTAGGAAAGTAAATATTTTTTTTTTTTAAATGCGACGGCTAGGGTTCAGAAAGAACTGAGTTTCGCAGGAAACTTCAACTCTGATACCCAAATGTTGTAGGCACGGGTCGGATGGTCGAACGGACGGATGGCCGTTCCGCGGTTCAGCCTGGCCTCGGATGGATGGTACCGGCCGGGTCGTCTCTTGCTTGCGATTGTACCTGAAACAAATAAGTGATCTTTAATGAGTTTTTCAATAGAAACAAGAACAGAAACCGAGAGGCTAATGGATGAATGGTAAATAAGCAAGATATGATTCTTTTTGGGTTTTATAGATTGGATGAATGAAATCTAAAACAAAAGATAGAGAAAAGAGTAGATTGGCGGATGGGATATGTTGCTGGACGTATGTCTCTCTCAACAAGATGCCAAGGACAGATAGGAAGATAGATATGGATCCGGCTCTTGCTGGACGTATGTCTCTCTCAAGATTCGGACAAGGAATGGAATGGATCGATGGACTCCACAAAGAACAATGGATCGGCTCTTTGATATGTCACACGGCTGCTCTCAATGGTTTCGCACAACTGAAAGACTTAGGGTTTCTTTGCTAAAGCAAAAACGATTTCATAAAAGACTTAGCCGAAAAGTTGGCAACTACAAGGGTTTAAATAGGTGTTCCTTACTGGACCTTAAAAGATAAAAAGGCCTAGACAAATGGCCAAAGTCTTAACCGAAATAAAGTAAAGAAAACAATAGACCGGTCGCGGTTTGAGATGTCCGGATCAGAACTCATAGTGGGACAAAACCCGATAAGGAAAAAGAGTACAACACATACTACTCCTTCTGATGGTCGGCTATATCTATGAACCGGAAGCAAGTTGGTTGGATGGATTGAGCATGAAGGTGGAAATGGTCAGGCCGGCTTCATTCTGGCTGAAGGAGGAGAACTGGCTCGAATGGAAAGGGTCTGGAACCTCTAGTGGTTCGCCGGTGTCTTCCAGCTTTAAGTCTGACAACTCCTGGATCAATAGTTGCTTGAACCCGGTTTATTCCTGTGCAAGAAACTCCTGGACAGCTTTGGCAAATCCAGCTCTTATAACTCTTGAACCGGACCTTGTGGTAGGACCTTTGCGGATAATGGGAACCTCAGTCGTGGGTACTACAACACCTTGAGACAAGCGTATCATGGCCCTGAATGAAGGTTAAGGGCATCAGTCAGCTGAGACTTAACCAGGATACGATGGAAACATGGGTAAAGGAGTTGAGTGAGTGTTTAGGCAGCTGGACGAGTGTTGGTTTGAGTTCAATCAGCTCGGTTCAGCTGGTATTCTGTTCACCATGATCTGTTCAGCTCACAGGAGCTGGTGGACTAGCTCACTCAGCTGGGAACAGCTGGAGGTCAGCTCAATCCAGTGGGACGGTGCGTTCTGGTTCAGAGCATGTGGACGAGTCCGGAACGGTTACTAGGCGAGCCGATGGTCTGGGTGCAGGACGGTTCGACCAAATTGGTCTTAAGATCGAGACAGGGAGTGGGCAAGCTTCAAGAGTGTGAGCTGAGGCTCAGTGATCGATTTGTCAAAGGAAGAAAAGGGGAGAAACCGCCAATGGGCGGTTATGGGACGGTTTTGGGACGGTTTTGGGAAGAAAGGATGTGATTTTTGGTAACTGTTCGCCCAGGCGGTTGGGGACAGTTTAAGTCGTCCTCTCTCTCTCATTTCTGCCATTCTGGTCGATTTTTACTCACTTTCACACAGAGAGAAACCCAGAGAAACCCATTCTGGACAGCAACGGACGTCCTGTGTGTGCTGACGGACACACATGGACACACACAGACATCCTGTGTGTGCTGACGGACACACACGGACGTCCTGTGTGTGCTGACGGACAGCCACAGACGTCCTGTGTGTGCTGACGGACACCCACAGACGACCTCTGTGTACTGAACAGACAGCCCACGTGGGCCAAAATCACCCGAACAGTCCACGGGAAGGAGCAGCGTGCTGAGTCTCAAAACCAGCGTACTGATATGTGTACTGATGGACAGCCACGGACGTCATGTGTGTGCTGACGGACACACACAGGCAAACACGGACAGCCATAGACGTCCTCTGTGTGCTGACGGACAGCCACAAACGTCCTGTCTGTGCAGGCGGACACCCACGGACGTCCTGTGTGTACTGAACAGACAGCCCACGTGGGCCAAAATCACCCGAACAGTCCACGGGAAGGGTCAGCATGCTGAGTCCAAGGACCAACGTGCTGATATATGTACTGATGGACAACCACAGACGTCCTGTGTGTGCTGACGGACACACACGGACAGCCACGGACGTCTTGTGTGTGCTGTCGGACACACACAGACGTCATGTGTGTGCTCAGGGAAACCCATGGACGTCCTGTGTGTACTGAACAGACAGCCCACGTGGGCGAAAATCACCCGAACAATCCACGGGAAGGGCCAGCGTGCTGAGTCCAAGGACCAGCGTGCTGATATGTGTACTAATGGACAGCCACAGACGTCATGTGTGTGTGCTGATGGACACACACAGACACACACGGACAGCCACAGACGTCCTGTGTGTGCTGACGGACAGCCACGGACGTCCTGTGTGTGCTGGCGGACACACACAGACACACACGGACAGCCACGGACGTCCTGTGTGTGATGACGGATAGCCACCGACGTCCTGTCTGTACAGGCGGACACCCACGGACGTCCTGTGTGTACTGAATAGACAGCCCACGTGGGCCAAAATCACCCGAACAGTCCACAGGAAGGGTCAGCGTGTTGAGTCCAAGGACCAACGTGCTGATATGTGTACTGATGGACAGCCAGAGATGTCCTGTGTGTGTTGACGGACACACACGGACAGCCACGGACGTCCTGTGTGTGCTGTCGGACACACACGGACGTCATGTGTGTACTGACGGACACCCATGGACGTCCTATTTGTACTGAACAGACATCCCACGTGGGCCAAAATCATTCGAACAGTCCACGGGAAGGGCCAGCGTGATGATATGTGTACTAATGGACAGCCACTGACGTCTTGTGTGTGTGCTGACGGACACACACAGACACACACTGACAGCCACAAACGTCTTGTGTGTGCTGACGGATAGCCACGAACAGCCACGGACGTCCTGTGTGTGCTGGCGGACACCCACGGACGTCCTGTGTGTACTGAACAGACATTCCACGTGGGCCAAAAACACCCAAACAGTCCACAGGAAGAGCCAGCGTGCTGAGTCCAAGGACCAACGTGCTGATATGTGTACTGATGGACAGCCACGGACGTTCTGTGTGTGCTGACAGACACACACAGACACACATGGACAGCCACGGACGTCCTGTATGTGCTGACGGACACCCACGGACGTCCTGTGTGTGCTGAGGGACATCCACAGACGTCCTGTGTGTACTGAACAGACAGCCCACGTGGGCCAAAATCACCCGAACAGTCCACGGGAAGGAGCAGCGTGCTGAGTCCAAAGACCAGTGTGCTGATATATGTACTGATGGACAGCCACAGACGTCCTGTGTGTGCTGACGGGCACACATGGACACACACGGACACACATGGACGTTCTGTGTGTGCTGACGGACACACACGGACGTCCTGTGTGTGCTGACGAACAGCCACAGACGTCCTGTGTGTGCTGACGGACACCCACAGACGTCCTCTGTGTACTGAACAGACAGCCCACGCGGGCCAAAATCACCCGAACAGTCCACGGGAAGGAGCAGCGTGCTGAGTCCAAAAATTAGCGTGCTGATATGTGTACTGATGGACAGCCACGGACGTCATGTGTGTGCTGACGGAAAGACACTGACGTCCTGTCTGTGCAGGCGGACACCCACGGACGTCCTGTGTGTACTGAACAGACAGCCCACGTGGGCCAAAATCACCCGAACAGTCCACGGGAAGGGTCAGCGTGCTGAGTCCAAGGACCAACGTGCTGATATGTGTACTGATGGACAGCCACAGACGTCCTGTGTGTGCTGACGGACGCACACGGACAGCCACAGACGTCTTGTGTGTGCTGTTAGACACACACAGACGTCATGTGTGTACTGAACAGACAGCCCACGTGGGCCAAAATCACCCAAACAATCCACGGGAAGGACCAGCGTGCTGATATGTGTACTAATGGACAGCCACAGACGTCATGTGTGTGTGCTGACGGACACACAAAGACACACACGGACAGCCACAGACGTCCTGTGTGTGCTGACGGACAGCCACGAACAGCCACGGACGTCCTGTGTGTGCTGGCGGACACACACAGACACACACGGACAGCCACGGACGTCCTGTGTGTGATGACGGACAGCCACGGACGTCCTGTCTGTACAGGCGGACACCCACGGACGTCCTGTGTGTACTGAATAGACAGCCCACGTGGGCCAAAATCACCCGAACAGTCCACAGGAAGGGTCAGCGTGTTGAGTCCAAGGACCAACGGGCTGATATGTGTACTGATGTACAGCCACAGACGTCCTGTGTGTGTTGACGGACACACACGGACAGCCACAGACGTCCTGTGTGTGCTGGCGGACACCCACGGACGTCCTGTGTGTACTGAACAGACAGCCCACGTGGGCCAAAAACACCCAAACAGTCCACAGGAAGAGCCAGCGTGCTGAGTCCAAGGACCAACGAGCTGATATGTGTACTGATGGACAGCCACGGACGTTCTGTGTGTGCTGACGGACACACACAGACACACATGGACAGCCACGGACACCCACGGACGTCCTGTGTGTGCTGAGGGACATCCACAGACGTCCTGTGTGTACTGAACAGACAGCCCACGTGGGCCAAAATCACCCGAACAGTCCACGGGAAGGAGCAGCGTGCTTAGTCCAAAGACCAGTGTGCTGATATATGTACAGATGGACAGCCACGGACGTCCTGTGTGTACTGACGGGCCCACATGGACACGCAGGGACGTTCTGTGTGTGCTGACGGACACACACGTACGTCCTGTGTGTGCTGACGAACAGCCACAGACGTCCTGTGTGTGCTGACGGACACCCACAGACGTCCTCTGTGTACTGAACAGACAGCCCACGCGGGCCAAAATCACCCGAACAGTCCACGGGAAGGAGCAGCGTGCTGAGTCCAAAAATTAGCGTGCTGATATGTGTACTGATGGACAGCCACGGACGTCATGTGTGTGCTGACGGAAAGCCACTGACGTCCTGTCTGTGCAAGCGGACACCCACGGACATCCTGTGTGTACTGAACAGACAGCCCACGTGGGCCAAAATCACCCGAACAGTCCACGGGAAGGGTCAGCGTGCTGAGTCCAAGGACCAACGTGCTGATATGTGTACTGATGGACAGCCACAGACGTCCTGTGTGTGCTGACGGACACACACGGACAGCCACAGACGTCTTGTGTGTGCTGTCGGCCACACACAGACGTCATGTGTGTGCTGACGGACACCCATGGACGTCCTGTGTGTACTGAACAGACAGCCCACGTGGGCCAAAATCACCCGAACAATCCACGGGAAGGACCAGCGTGCTGATATGTGTACTAATGGACAGCCACAGACGTCATGTGTGTGTGCTGACGGATACACAGAGACACACACGGACAGCCACAGACGTCAAGTGTGTGCTGACGGACAGCCACGAACAGCCACGGACGTCCTGTGTGTGCTGGCGGACACACACAGACACACACATGGACAGCCACGGACGTCCTGTGTGTGATGACGGACAGCCACAGACGTCCTGTCTGTACAGGCAGACACCCACGGACGTCCTGTGTGTACTGAATAGACAGCCCACGTGGGCCAAAATCACCAGAACAGTCCACAGGAAGGGTCAGCGTGTTGAGTCCAAGGACCAACGTGCTGATATGTGTACTGATGTACAGCCACAGACGTCCTGTGTGTGTTGACGGACACACATGGACAGCCACAGACGTCCTGTGTGTGCTGGCGGACACCCACGGACGTCCTGTGTGTACTGAACAGACAGCCCACGTGGGCCAAAAACACCCAAACAGTCCACAGGAAGAGCCAGCGTGCTGAGTCCAAGGACCAACGTGCTGATATGTGTACTGATGGACAGCCACAGACGTTCTGTGTGTGCTGACAGACACACACAGACACACATGGACAGCCACGGACGTCATGTATGTGCTGACGGACACCCACGGACGTCCTGTGTGTGCTGAGGGACATCCACAGACGTCCTGTGTGTACTGAACAGACAGCCCACGTGGGCCAAAATCACCCGAACAGTCCACGGGAAGGAGCAGCGTGCTGAGTCCAAAGACCAGTGTGCAGATATATGTACTGATGGACAGCCACGGACGTCCTGTGTGTGCTGACGGGCACACATGGACACACAGGGACATTCTGTGTGTGCTGACGGACACACACGGACGTCCTGTGTGTGTTGACGAACAGCCACAGACGTCCTGTGTTTGCTGACGGACACCCACAGACGTCCTCTGTGTACTGAACAGACAGCCCACGCGGGCCAAAATCACCCGAACAGTCCACGGGAAGGAGCAGCGTGCTGAGTCCAAAAATTAGCGTGCTGATATGTGTACTGATGGACAGCCACGGACGTCATGTGTGTGCTGACGGAAAGCCACAGACGTCCTGTCTGTGCAGGCGGACACCCACGGACGTCCTGTGTGTACTGAACAGACAGCCCACGTGGGCCAAAATCACCCGAACAGTCCACAGGAAGGGTCAGCGTGCTGAGTCCAAGGACCAACGTGCTGATATGTGTACTAATGGACAGCCACAGACGTCCTGTGTTTGCTGATGGACACACACGGACAGCCACGGACGTCTTGTGTGTGCTGTCAGACACACACAGACGTCATGTGTGTGCTGACGGACACCCATGGACGTCCTGTGTGTACTGAACAGACAGCCCACGTGGGCCAAAATCACCCGAACAATCCACGGGAAGGGCCAGCGTGCTGAGTCCAAGGACCAGCGTGCTGATATGTGTACTAATGGACAGCCACAGACGTCATGTGTGTGTGCTGACGGACACACACAGACACACACGGACACCCACAGACGTCCTATGTGTACTGAACAGACAGCCCACGTGGGACAAAATCACCCGAACTGTCCACAGGAAGGGTCAGCGTGCTGAGTCCAAGTGATGAGGCCATCCAAGTAGAGGTTCCCATAGTTAGGCGCGGTCCGACTACCCGGAGTGGAACCAGGGCCTTGCGAGAAGGTTTCACCAAAGCTGTCCAACAAATCCTTGACTAGGATGGACAGACTGACCAGGACCAGCTGCTGATTGAGAAGATGGTCCAGTTGAAGATTCAAGATCAAGCCGGCCCAAAGGAGGTTCAGGACGCGGCCGACCTGATCCAGTTCAGACTCAACCAAGCCGGACTTATCATTTCCACATCCGAGCTTGGTCCAGACTCAGTTTCCATTTCATCCACTCCAACTCTTTCCGGTTCTGAGATCTAGCCAACCACCAAGGGGAGTAGCATGTGTTGTACTCTTTTTCCTCACCAGGTTTTGTCCCATTGGGTTTTCTTGGTAAGGTTTTAATGAGGCAACATGCAAGCATGCTATTAGCCTTGGTCTAGGCCTTCTCAAACCGACAACCAGATGTCTGGTTTATTTTAATTTATTTGGTTAAGACTTTGGGCTATTGTTTCAGCCTTATTTTGGCCAGCTTGTTTAAGGCCTTTTTATCTTTGAGTCCCATAAGGGGTAAACCCTATATAACTCCATGAAGTTGGCGATTTTTGGCCTAAGTCTTTTATGAAATAATTTTGCCTTTGCAAACCTAAAACCCTAAGTCTTTTTCTGTGAGAAACAAGAGAGAGCAGCCGAATCTTATCAAGCTTCAAACCACCAAGCTTGTGGCGATTCTTCAACTCCATTCCATCCATCGATTTGCCTTGAGAGTGATACACATCCAGCAAGCCAAATCCCATATCTCTCCACCTCCATCCACTGTTCTTGTTGAGAGAGATACACATCCAGCAACAAGGATCCATCCTCCATAACCTCTATCCTTCTCTTATTTTGTTTTATCTTGCATCATATAGTTCTAGATTTTTCCATTCATTATCAAAAACCCATAAAAAGAACCAGATCGGCCATCTCCCACTCCATCACGTCCGTCTAGCCGTCCCCTAGCCATCCGTCTGTTCTGTCCAGTCCGAGTTCTTGAACCTCAGACCGTCCTTCCGTTCAATCTGAATCCCGGCCTGTATCATTTTGGTATCAGAGCTCAAAGCTCCTACACCTTCGGTTGTATCCTATCCTTGTTACTTTTGTTATTTGTTTGGTTCATCATCTTGTTTTTAAAAAAAAAAAAAAAATTTTGCACTTGTTCTTGCTGTTCTTGGCGAGTTCAAACTTATTCTTTTCCTGCATATCTTTTGATCCATTTTTGTGCATCTTTCAATCGAGTAACTTGTTTTATTGGCAACCATCGATTTCACTTTCCTTTTTGATCGGATTTCCATTTAATTGCATTTAATTTTCTTGGCTTGCACTTCAAGTTTTTCCATATTTAAAAAAAAAAAAGATTGCGCTTTACTATTTTAAATTTTTGATTTTTAACACAAAAAAAAAGGAAGATTTACATTCATTGCATATCATAGTTATATATCCTTTTTCTTCTTCTACAGATTCTTTGCAAATCACCCTTTCCTTCCTCTCTTGTCGCAGGAAAAACCATGGGAGACCTAAATGGGCACCAACACAAGCCGAGATTAATTCTCAGCTGATGGCTAACCATGCTGAACTCCAAGCCGCACTGGCTACTGTGACTGAGCAGCTGGCTCAGATAGCAGGAAGGGATCGAGCTAATGTACCACGGCCAAGGAGGAGAAACCAACCCATTCCAGAGGAACAACAGTCCCAATCCAGTGAGGACAACTCGGACACTGACCGTACCGAACCGGAAGAGCCACGGCGTGAACGGTCCGGACGTGGGAACCGACGGGAGTATCGGGTCCAAGGCGATGGGAGCCCGGTCCGAAGAAGATTCCGAGACGATGAAGTAGCTTGGCAAGGAGGCAAGGATCTCAAACTGACTCCTCCAACCTTTGCTGGAAAGGTTGACCCGGACGCCTACATTGAATGGGAGAGGCGCATGGAGTACATCTTTGAGTACTACCGCTATACCGAGACCAAGAAGATCGCCTTAGCCGCAGCCCAACTGACGGACAATGCCCTAACCTGGTGGGACAGGGAAGTAGCCGAGGTTGGCAGAGTCTATAGGATTGAGACTTGGGATGAGATGCGAGCTAAGCTCCGTGCAAGGTATATTCCCTCATATTATCAGCGGGACTTACTAAAACGTTTTCACAAGTTGTCTCAGGGTACTAGGTCCGTAGAGGAGTACTTTGAGGAGTTTGAGGCTCTCAAGAACAAGCTCAGGACGCGCGAGACCGAAGAGGTTATGATGGCTCAGTTCTTGGAAGGCCTTCAAGACCGCATCGCTCGCAAGGTGGAGAGGCAGACCTACGTCAACTTCAATGATCTCCTCCACTATGCCATCCAGGCCGAGCAACACATTAAAAGGAAGAACGCCTCTAGTGCCAGGAGCAAGACGCCATGGGCTTCATCCGGATCCAAAGGGGCTGAGAAGAACAAATCCATTGAAGTGGAAAACCGGTTCAAGAAGAGCCAATCCGACCAGTCCAAACCAGGTTCATCCGAGCCAGGTAAGGGACAAACCCAAGCTCAAAGAACTCGTGATATTACCTGTTTCAAATGTCAGGGGAAGGGGCACTACGCCAGGGACTGTCCGAACAAGCGTGTCATGATCCTTAAGGCAGACGGCGAGTATGAGTCCCAAGACGAGGCCGATGTAGAGATGGCTGACTCAGGTGACGAGATAGTGGACTATGCTGAAACTGGTGAGCTGCTGGTGGTCAGACGAGCTCTCAGTGCTCTCTTTGATCCAGAAACCGTCCAACGAGAGAGCATCTTCCATACTAGATGTAATGTGGAGGGCAAGGTATGTAGTCTAATTATTGATGGTGGCTCTTGCACTAACGTGGCCAGCAAGTACCTTGTTGAAAAGTTAGGATTAGCAAAGTTGCCACACCCCAGGCCATACAAGCTCAAGTGGCTCAATGATGAGACGGAGCTTAAAATCTCGGAGCAAGTTGTTGTTTCCTTTTGTATTGGTAAGTACCAGGACCAGGTGAAGTGTGATGTGGTTCCTATGCAAGCCGGCCATCTACTGTTAGGGAGGCCTTGGCAGTTTGACGAGGAGACCATTCACCATGGGAGGACTAACATCTACAGCTTTACCCACAACAACAAGAAGCACAGCCTGGCTCCTCTCAGTCCACAAGAGGTGTACGAGATGCAGAGGGCCATGGATCAGTCTGGATTGTTTAGTAAAACTAACCTTTACATCTCTTCTAGTAAATTGATTAAATCATTGCAGCAAGACACACAGGTGCTACTAATGGTTTTCAAGCAAGGTTGTTTTGCAGGTTTTGAGGCACCAGATTGTCCAGCTGAGATGCAAGTACTAATGGACCAGTACAAGGACGTGTTCCCTGAAGAGATACCAGCCGGCTTACCACCCCTCCGAGGCATCGAACATCAGATCGACTTTGTGCCAGGCGCCCCACTTCCAAACCGAGCCGCATACCGAGTCAATCCGGAGGAGGCTAAGGAGCTGGAGAGACAGGTCCAAGACCTCATGGACAAGGGGTACATTCGAGAGAGTCTCAGCCCATGTGCAGTTCCCGTCCTATTGGTGCCTAAGAAGGATGGAACATGGCGTATGTGTGTTGATTGCCGAGCCATCAACAACATCACCATAAAATATCGGTACCCCATTCCTAGACTTGATGATATGTTAGATGAACTGAGTGGTTCCACAGTGTTTTCCAAGATTGATCTTAGGAGTGGCTATCACCAAGTTCGGATGAAGGAGGGAGACGAGTGGAAGACTGCTTTCAAGACTAAGCAAGGCTTGTATGACTGGCTGGTGATGCCCTTTGGTCTTACCAACGCCCCTAGCACCTTCATGAGGCTTATGAACGAGGTTCTAAGGCCTTACATTGGTAAATTTGTGGTTGTCTATTTTGATGACATATTGATCTATAGTCAGTGCTTATCCGATCACATTAGTCATGTAGAACAGGTTTTGAAGGCGCTCAGGCAGGAAGGACTCTTTGCCAATCTCAAGAAGTGTGTATTTTGCACTGACCAGTTAATATTTTTAGGCTTTGTTGTGAGCTCACAGGGTTTGAACGTTGAAGGTCGATGAGGAGAAGATCAAGGCCATCCAAGACTGGCCCACACCGACCACTATTGGTGATATGATCATGGAAAGCACCAAGGACTGGAAGCATGAACCTGAACCTGAAGAGCTTGTAGCTGAGGATGCAACCTTGAAGAACATTTGGAAACAAGAAGAATACATTAGTCTTGGCCGAAGCTTGATCATCCAAGACACCTTAACCATCATTCAAGCTACTCCACCTTCAAGCTGATCATCATCTAGGCAAGTAGCTTGTGTGTGCTCTTTTCCTAACCTTTGGTTTTGTCCCACTGGGTTTTCCAAAGGAAGGTTTTTAACGAGGCCACAAGTCTACTTCTCCTATCTCCTAGATGATTGATCTTGGTCTGTCCACATGAAGACCTTATCTTATATTTTAAGCTATGCTTTTATGTTATTTAGTTTTCGAAACTCTTTTAAAATTTGAATAAGTCTTAGTCTTGTTTTAGATTACCAAGGGAGCCTGTTCCCTTTAATGAATTCGAGAAGTGGAGCCTGTTCCAGCCTTCTCTATATAAGCTTGTAGCCATCTTCTTTTATCAGGAAGCAATCTTTTATCAAAACCTTTTGGTTCTTTTCTCTCTTGTCGTGAGTGAGTGTCTGGTGTGTAATATCCAGTCTGTTGGTGTGTAATATCCAACGCCCAAGGGCTTTAGAGAGGTGTGTCATATCCGATCTAAGCCTAGGAGTATCAAGAAGCCTTTCCGCAGCCTCTTGTGTCACCATTCGATCCACATACCTTGAGAAGCTTGAGTCTTTTGATTCGTTTCTGCAAGGATTATCCCATCTGTTCCAGAGCATCATCCTAGGATCTCATCAAGTGGTATCAGAGCAACTCTGGAAGGGAAGTGTTCATCTTTCTCTATGATTTTCGATTCGTCTCTTCATATTCATGCTGGAAACTGATAGATCTGTGTTGTGGCTGTCGAAATCTGATAGATTAAGGTTATCTGATTTCGTTTTTGTGTTAAAAACTCTTCATATACCTTGCTGAGAAAGTTTTCTGATTTACTTGATCAATCTGTTTCTGTTTCTGAAATTTCGAATTGTTTCTGTCTTGATCTACTCTGTTTTGATTAAACTTGATGTACTAGACTTGAAAGTGAACCTGAAATCAAAATCTCTCTGTTCTGTTTCGAAATCAATCTGATCTGTTAGGTTTGGGATTTATCAGTTCTGTTCAGATTAGTTTTGATCTGTTTTAAATCATTGGTTGAGTTTTTAATTTGTTCTGAGAATTGTCTAAGGTTTTAAGCTTCAGTTTGAATCTGTTTCTGGTTTTGCAAATTGATTTTTGTTTTCTCTGTAGAACTTGTTACTGCTGTGTGTTGTTTTCTGTCTCAGGTACTATGGCAGGAGATCAGAACGGAAAGCTCACTAAGGAAGAAAGGCTGTTACTTAAATCTATGAATGCTCATCTGCAGCAGATGATGGATAACAACATGGGTGAATTTCAAAAGGAGCTTAGACAAAAGTTTCTGCAGCAAACTGATGATCTTAGGCAGAAAAATAAAAAGAGAATGGACAGTCAAAAGCTTGAGCCAAGATCACCCGATTCTGTTCAAAACAAGTCAAGCAAGCATAAGTGGTATAAGGAAGAGGAAGCAGGACGTGGACAACAGTCTTACAAACCGACAGGCCACACTTCGAGCAGACCACATCAAGCTTCTCGCACTCCTAAATCAAATATTCATTCTTCTTACAATCAAATTGTCACTAAGCCTCAACTTTATGTTTTTACAGGGGAAGGTGATTATTTAAAGTGGGAAAGAACAATGGAGAAGTGGCTTTGCTACAGCAAAATCCTGAAGAGAGAAGCATTGGCTTATGTGATGTCTCAGCTCAAAGGAAACGTTTTTAAGTGGTTGTTGCAAGAAGAAGATGATCGCAGGTACTACAAGGAACCAGCTATCACCACTTGGGAAGATCTGAAGTTGCTACTAAGGAAGAAGTATGCATCCAAAGGCCACACTTCTCTGAAATCTCCAAAGAAGAAAGTCATATCCGCAACAGACTTCAAAAGTGAAAAATCAGAAACCAAGATGGCTGATTATGAGAAAGAAATCAGCAGCCTTGTTAAGGAGATTCTTAAGACCAGCAAGCACTTGGACAAGCAGAAGAAGCTCCCAAAGAATCAAGAACCAGTTGCTACTGTCTCAGAACTCAATGATGCAGAACCAGACTCAGCTGCCCCAATTCAAGAAGCTCAAACCAAAACATCTATGGGAAAAGGAAAGTTTGAGAAAGAACAAGAGTTTTCTCTGTTCTTACCTCACTCTGAATCTAATTTTGATAATTCCTTTGATGAACTAACTTGTCTTGAACCGGTGCAACCGAGTAGAATTGTTTCAGTGTCACAGGTTGCAAAAGAAGACTCAGCAGAAAAAGAACCAGAGAGTACAACACAAGAGGAACAACAGAAAAACTTGCAGACAGAATCAGCTCATGAATCTTTGTCTTATGATCTGCAAGAGCACTGTAAGGAGTTTAATATGGTTGCTTCTGTGCCTAGAATGTTTGTTAAAGTGAGTACTGAAGACATAAAACGTTTTGGTCTTGATAAAGTAAAAGATTTTTGTGTTTCAAATTCTGTTTTTGATAACATGTTTAAATCTTTTAAAGAACTTAAACCAGAAATCATCTTTGATCAAAAACGTTTTCAAAATCAAAATAATAACATTTCTGGTCATATTCTGAGTTTTGATCATTTTCTGAAACATGGGAAAAGTTTTGATCATTTTGAAAAGGTTTTAGAGCTTGAATTGAAACAATCTGATTTCTGTTTGAAACCTTGTGATTCATTTGTTAGAACTGAAGAAAGAAGTTTTGTTACGAACTTCCATGTGCATAAACTGATCCTTGATAATTCTTTTGTTTCTGCTTATGAATTGAATGAACCTAAGAAGTTGCAGGAACCGAAATTGCATAAATCTGATTTTAGATTTAAATTTGTGAAATCTGCAAAGTTCTCTAAGTTTGAGCTTGATAATGATTCTAAACATGTAGGTTGGTTCTTTGATGATATTCTAGTGTATAACACTTTCTTTGATAAACCTGCTGCACAATTGAAACTAGATATCACTGATTCTGAATGTGTGAACTTGAACCTTAATGATATTTGGGTCTACAATACTTCCTTTGATATGATAACACACTTGACTTGTCCAAAAAGAGCTGAGAAGTGTACAGGTAAAAAGAGGGGCTATACTGATGAGTCCTTGGCTAAGCTGGAGATGCAACAATCAAATCTTGGAAGCTGTCTAGCCGCCAACTCTGACATAGGAGCAGTCCGAGGATCATATCTCAGCAACCAGAAGGAATTAAGCAACAAACTCAACTGCAATGGAAACTACACTCATCAGGGTCTCACGTCGAACTGGAATCATGTCCAAAGCTTCTCAAATGAAAGAGTTATGGGTTCTACAAGACGGGTGATTCTGTGTTTGCTTTGTCTGAACTTTTCTGAGTTCAGAACATCTCAATCCTATCTATGGCGACCAGGTGAGCATGCTAAGGTAACTAATCATGTTTTCAAGAGTTCTTTTATTGATTACACAGATATGATGCACTTGTTTTTGCCAAAAGAGTCATGTGCAGAATATATGGAAGCTTTGAAGCATACCAAGGGAAAGAACAAGCGTGAGGAAGACAAACGTTTCAAGCCGCCTGATCTAAGCCAGGAGAGACATCAGGACGTCACTTGCTTCATCCTCATCAAAGAAGCACCTCCAGATGCAGCATACAAGCCAAAACCGAGAAAATACAACTTTGGGATAAGACTCTTACTCTATGATGATTTTGCTTGTGTTAACTTGTCTTGTTTCAATGTATCAGGTCTAAGTAATGCCTCAGGAGTGAGGAAAGCCAAATGGATCAGTCCCTTCTACCTAATAGAACCAGTCAGCGACAATGCCTATCAAAGAGGCTTGCAAGGTAACACAGATTTGAGGACAAATCTTTTTGAAGTGGGAGGGGATGATATGATCATGGAAAGCACCAAGGACTGGAAGCATGAACCTGAACCTGAAGAGCTTGTAGCTGAGGATGCAACCTTGAAGAACATTTGGAAACAAGAAGAATACATTAGTCTTGGCCGAAGCTTGATCATCCAAGACACCTTAACCATCATTCAAGCTACTCCACCTTCAAGCTGATCATCATCTAGGCAAGTAGCTTGTGTGTGCTCTTTTCCTAACCTTTGGTTTTGTCCCACTGGGTTTTCCAAAGGAAGGTTTTTAACGAGGCCACAAGTCTACTTCTCCTATCTCCTAGATGATTGATCTTGGTCTGTCCACATGAAGACCTTATCTTATATTTTAAGCTATGCTTTTATGTTATTTAGTTTTCGAAACTCTTTTAAAATTTGAATAAGTCTTAGTCTTGTTTTAGATTACCAAGGGAGCCTGTTCCCTTTAATGAATTCGAGAAGTGGAGCCTGTTCCAGCCTTCTCTATATAAGCTTGTAGCCATCTTCTTTTATCAGGAAGCAATCTTTTATCAAAACCTTTTGGTTCTTTTCTCTCTTGTCGTGAGTGAGTGTCTGGTGTGTAATATCCAGTCTGTTGGTGTGTAATATCCAACGCCCAAGGGCTTTAGAGAGGTGTGTCATATCCGATCTAAGCCTAGGAGTATCAAGAAGCCTTTCCGCAGCCTCTTGTGTCACCATTCGATCCACATACCTTGAGAAGCTTGAGTCTTTTGATTCGTTTCTGCAAGGATTATCCCATCTGTTCCAGAGCATCATCCTAGGATCTCATCAAGCATCATCCTAGGATCTCATCAATTGGGCAAGTCCGAAATTTCCATGGCCTAGCCATCTTCTATAGGCGGTTTGTCAAGGACTTCAGCACCATTGCTGCTCCCATGACCTCAGTGATCAAGAAAAATGTATCCTTTGTTTGGGGCCCTGCCCAAGAGGAGTCTTTCAATAAGCTTAAATATAGTTTAACTCATGCACCCGTTCTTACACTCCCTGATTTTAATAAAACTTTTGAGATTGAGTGTGATGCATCAGGTACAGGCATTGGAGCTGTCCTCACTCAAGGGGGCCGACCAGTGGCATTCTTTAGTGAGAAACTGAGTGGAGCTGCCCTCAACTACCCAACCTATGACAAAGAGCTATACGCTCTAGTAAGGTCCCTTGAAACTTGGCAGCATTACCTTTTGTCTAAGGAATTTGTTATTCATACAGATCATGGAACACTTAAGCACTTGAGGGGACAGACCACACTCAAAAAGAGGCACGCCAGATGGCTCGATTTTGTGGAGACCTTTCCCTATGTGATCAAGTACAAGAAGGGCAAGGACAATGTGGTGGCCGATGCACTGTCCCGGAGACACACTCTCATTGTGACCATGGAGGCCAAGATCATGGGTTTCGAACATATTAAAGAATCTTATGCCACTGATCTTGATTTTAATGAAGTTTTCAGGAACACTGAGAAGGGGGCTTTCGGGCCATACTATCAGCATGAGGGGTTCCTGTTCAAGGGAAAGAGGTTGTGCATTCCCAAAGGAGCCATGAGGGAACTGCTGGTTCGGGAGGCCCATGGTGGCGGCCTCATGGGACATTTTGGTCGGGACAACACCTTGAGTGTCCTAACTGAACATTTCTTTTGGCCAAGCATGAAGAGGGATGTGGAGAGAATATGCGCCAAGTGCACTACTTGCCTTAAAACCAAGTCCAGGTCACATCCTTACGGTTTACAAATGCCATTGCTGATTCCTAACCACCCTTGGGTAGACATTTCTATGGACTTTGTGCTGGGTTTACCCAAGATAAACCACAAGGATTCCATTTTTGTAGTGGTAGACAGGTTCTCCAAGATGGCCCATTTCATAGCCTGTAACACCACTAATGATGCCACTCAGACCGCCGACCTATTCTTCAAAGAAGTGGTTCGACTACATGGTGTTCCTCGAACCATTGTGTCTGACCGTGATGCCAAGTTCCTCAGCCATTTCTGGAGGACACTATGGGGAAAGTTCAGAACCAAGCTACTATTCTCGACCACTTGCCATCCCCAGACCGACGGCCAGACTGAGGTAGTAAACCGTACACTCTCTCAACTGTTGAGAGCTACGGTTGGTAAGAATTTAAGAAATTGGTTGTCTTGTTTGCCTTTTGTTGAGTTTGCTTATAACCATGCTAGGCACTCTACTACTAACCTGTCACCTTTTGAGATTGTTTATGGGTTTCAGCCAGAGACTCCTTTAGACTTCACAGAACTGCCCAGCTCCATGTACCGCAGTCGTGTTGGAGTCGCCAAGGCAGAGTTTGTTAAGAACATGCACCTGAAGGTCAAGGAGAGGATAGAAGCCAAGGCGGCTAAGGTCAAGGCCAAGTATGACCAGAAGAGGAAGGAGGTACTGTTCAAACCCGGGGACTTGGTGTGGTTACACATGCGGCCCGAGAGGTTTCCAGAAGCACGGAAGTCCAAGCTCTCTCCTCGTGGAACAGGACCATTCCGCATCCTAAAGAAGATCAACGACAATGCCTATATCCTTGACCTCCCAGCTGAATTTAAAATTTCACATACTTTCAATGTCTCGGATTTGTCTCCTTTCCATGCAGATAGTAGTGATGACTTTGCAGATGATGGTGTTCTGAGGCCAGAACCTCTTCAAGAAGGAGGGAATGATGAGGCCATCCAAGTAGAGGTTCCCATAGTTAGGTGCGGTCCCACTACCCGGAGTGGAACCAGGGCCTTGCGAGAAGGTTTCACCAAAGCTGTCCAACAAATCCTTGATCAAGATGGACAGACTGACCAGGACCAGCTGCTGATTGAGAAGATGGTCCAGTTGAAGATTCAAGATCAAGCCGGCCCAAAGGAGGTTCAGGATGCGGCCGACCCGATCCAGTTCAGACTCAACCAAGCCGGACTTATCCTTTCCACATCCGAGCTTGGTCCAGACTCAGTTTCCATTTCATCCACTCCAACTCTTTCCGGTTCTGAGATCTAGCCAACCACCAAGGGGAGTAGCATGTGTTGTACTCTTTTTCCTCACCAGGTTTTGTCCCATTGGGTTTTCTTGGTAAGGTTTTAATGAGGCAACATGCAAGCATGCTATTAGCCTTGGTCTAGGCCTTCTCAAACCGACAACCAGATGTCTGGTTTATTTTAATTTATTTGGTTAAGACTTTGGGCTATTGTTTCAGCCTTATTTTGGCCAGCTTGTTTAAGGCCTTTTTATCTTTGAGTCCCATAAGGGGTAAACCCTATATAACTCCATGAAGTTGGCGATTTTTGGCCTAAGTCTTTTATGAAATAATTTTGCCTTTGCAAACCTAAAACCCTAAGTCTTTTTCTGTGAGAAACAAGAGAGAGCAGCCGAATCTTAATGAGCTTCAAACCACCAAGCTTGTGGCGATTCTTCAACTCCATTCCATCCATCGATTTGCCTTGAGAGTGATACACATCCAGCAAGCCAAATCCCATATCTATCCACCTCCATCCACTGTTCTTGTTGAGAGAGATACACATCCAGCAACAAGGATCCATCCTCCATAACCTCTATCCTTCTCTTATTTTGTTTTATCTTGCATCATATAGTTCTAGATTTTTCCATTCATTATCAAAAACCCATAAAAAGAACCAGATCGGCCATCTCCCACTCCATCACGTCCGTCTAGCCGTCCCCTAGCCGTCCGTCCGTTCTGTCCAGTCCGAGTTCTTGAACCTCAGACCGTCCGTCCGTGCAATCTGATTCCCGGCCTGTATCACCAAGGACCAACGTGCTGATATGTGTACTGATGGACAGCCACGGACGTTCTGTGTGTGCTGACAGACACACACGGGCACACATGGACAGCCACGGATGTCCTATGTGTGCTGACGGACACCCACGGACGTCCTGTGTGTGCTGACGGACACCCACAGACGTCCTGTGTGTACTTAACAGACAGCCCACGTGGGCCAAAATCACCCGAACTGTCCACAGGAAGGGTCAGCTTGCTGAGTCCAAGGACCAACGTGATAATATGTGTACTGATGGACAGCCACGGACGTTCTGTGTGTGCTGACGGACACACACGGACACACATGGACAGCCACAGACGTCCTGTGTGTGCAGACGGACACCCACAGACGTCCTGTGTGTGCTGACGGACACCCACAGACGTCCTGTGTGTAATGACGGACACCCACGGACGTCCTGTGTGTACTGAACAGACAGCCCACGTGGGCCAAAATCACCCGAACAGTCCACGAGAAGGAGCAGCGTGCTGATATATGGACCAAGGTGCTGATATGTGTATTGATGGACAGCCGCAGACGTCCTGTGTGTGCTGACGGACACACACGGACAGCCACAGACGTCCTGTGTGTGCTATTGGACACACACGGACGTCATGTTTGTGCTGACGGACACCCATGGACGTCCTATGTGTACTGAACAGACAGCCCACATGGGCCAAAATCACCCGAACAGTCCACGGGAAGGGCCAGCGTGCTGATATGTGTACTAATGGACAGCCACAGACGTCCTGTGTGTGCTGACGGACACACACGGACAGCCACAGACGTCCTGTGTGTGCTTACGGATAGCCACGAACAGCCACGGACGTCCTGTGTGTGCTGGCGGACACCCACTGGACGTCCTGTGGGTACTGAACAGACAGCCCACGTGGGCTAAAATCACCCAAACAGTCAACGGGAAGGGCCAGCGTGCTGAGTCCAAGGACCAACATGCTGATATGTGTACTGATGGACAGCCACGGACGTTATGTGTGTGCTGACAGACACACATGGACAGCCACGAAAGTCCTGTGTGTGCTGCCGGACACCCACGGACGTCCTGTGTGTGCTGACGGACATCCACAGACGTCCTGTGTGTAATGAACAGACAGCCCATGTGGGCCAAAATCACCCGAACAGTCCACGAGACGGAGCAGCATGCTGAGTCCAAAGACCAGTGTGCTGAGTCCAAAGACCAGCGTGCTGATATATGTACTGATGGACAGCCACGGACGTCCTGTGTGTGCTGACGGACACAAACGGACACACACGGACATCCTGTGTGTGCTGACGGACACACACAGACATGCTGTGTGTGCTGACGGACAGCCACAGAGGTCATGTGTGTGCTGACGGACACCCACAGACTTTCTGTGTGTACTGAACAGACAGCCCACGTGGGCCAAAATCACCCAAACAGTCCACAGGAAGGGTCAGCGTGCTGAGTCCAAGGACCAACGTGCTGATATGTGTACTGATGGACAGCCACAGACGTTCTGTGTGTGCTGACGGACACACACGGACACACTTGGACAGCCACAGACGTCCTGTGTGTGCTGACGGACACCCACAGACGTCCTGTGTGTGCTGACGGACACCCACAGACGTCCTGTGTGTACTGAACAGACAGCCCACGTGGGCCAAAATCACCCGAACAGTCCACTGGAAGGGTCAGCGTGCTGAGTCCAAGGACCAACGTGATGATATGTGTACTGATGGACAGCCACAGACGTCATGTGTGTGTTGACGGACACACACGGACAGGCACGGACGTCCTGTGTGAGCTGTCGGACACACACAGACGTCATGTGTGTGCTGATGGACACCCATGGACGTCCTATTTGTACTGAACAGACATCCCATGTGGGCCAAAATCACCCGAACAGTCTACGGTAAGGGCCATCGTGATGATATGTGTACTAATGGAAAGCCACTGACATCTTGTGTGTGTGCTGACGGACACACACAGACACACACTGACAGCCACAGACGTCTTGTGTAAGACCCGAACCCTGGCCTCTCGACCTGATGGAGTCCGCAGGCTTACTTAATAATTTCTTTGCTTGTTTGATCCATTTTAAGTCTTTTATTTACTAATTCATATTCGAATATGAGGTTCATAAACAAAGGAACAGATTGCACAGCGGAATAACAATGTATAAACTTTGTATTACCTAGAAACATGAGATTCAATACACAACTTCTTAACAGTATCATAGACAATCACTAGTTCATCCCTAGCATCATCTAACCACACGTTACACAGCCTCTCACTGACCGAGCCTTCACGGCTCCTTGGCTTGACCAGAACCATCCTTAGTTCCTGAAACCACAACCAGATAAGCATTAATCATAACCGAGAATGGAACGGATTGATTACACAATGCTTGGCTTGGTTCCTAGAACTTAGATAAGCCTCAGTCAACATAAACATAAAACCTATGAACCTAGGACTCAACCAACACAACCTTTCGTGTTTAACCAGAGAGAAGAGAAGAGAAACGAATTGAAACAGATAAGGAGAGCCGGATGGGACTTAGGAACCAAGCAGAGCCGCGGTGCGGTCTCATGGACCGTCCGTTCGGTCTGATGGAGCCACGGCCCATCACATACCTTGTGAACCACGTCTGGGTTCTCCATGCTCTTCTCCTTGTCTTGATCTCCCATTCTTGACCGGAGTTAGTTCTCAAACGATCAGAGTCGCCGGAACACAACACCACCACAATCGGCCTTTCTCTTGGCCGGAACTCTCTCTTTCTCTCTTTCTTTCTCTCTACGTTTTTCTCTGAGTATTTTACTCTGGAATTGGATAATGAAATCGACCAGAGAGCCCCCATATTTATAGAAAACGAGGGGGTAAGTCTTGCCCCACGAACAGGCACGACTTGCTAGCGAATGGGCACCATCGGCCAAGGGTTGCCCCCTTCGGCCACTTGCATCCCTTCGCCCTTTCTGATTGGGTTTGGGGTCGGTCATAAGCCCAACCCACGCCCCAGGCCTCCTGGACTTAGCCCACGGCCTTGTCCAAAGACCCAACAGCCCATGGCCTCATGGCCGGACTTCACAGCCCGCCACTGACCCGGACCCAGACTATCGGCCTAAAGCCCGGACAGTCCGTCTAGCTGAGATGAGCTGACTCTCAGCTGCCTCAGCTGAGTGAGCTAGTAGTCCAGCTAGTGGAGCTGACTTAGTAGGGACTGAGCTGGAGTGAACTGAACCTAGCTTCTTTGAACTGGCCGAGCTACTCGTCCACTTCGTCCAGCTACCGTCTTACTCATCCTAGCTGTCTCTTAGCTTGTATAAGGTTAAGTCTAAGTTTCCTTATGTCCTTAACCTTCTTTCTCGACCATGGAACGCTTGCCTTGATGCCCTAAGACTGGCTTGCACGTTTCCTCGCACCATGGCCGTCCCAACAATCCTACTCAGGATTGGGGGCGTGACATCTTGTGTGTGCTGACGGATAGCCACGAACAGCCACGGACGTCCTGTGTGTGCTGGCGGACACCCACGGACGTCCTGTGTGTACTGCACAGACAGCCCACGTGGGCCAAAAACACCCAAACAGTCCACAGGAAGAGCCAGCGTGCTGAGTCCAAGGACCAACGTGCTGAGTCCAAGGACCAACGTGCTGATATGTGTACTGATGGACAGCCACGGACGTTCTGTGTGTGCTGACGGACACACACAGACACACATGGACAGCCACGGACGTCCAGTATGTGCTGATACACCCATAGACGTCCTGTGTGTGCTGACGGATATCCACAGACGTCCTTTGTGTACTGAACAGACAGCCCACGTGGGCCAACATCACCTGAACAGTCCACGCGAAGGAGCAGCGTGCTGAGTCCAAAGACCAGTGTGCTGATATATGTACTGATGGACAGCCACGGACGTCCTGTGTGTGCTGACGGGCACACATGGACACACACGGACACACACGGACGTTCTGTGTGTGCTGACGGACACACACGGACGTCGTGTGTGTGCTGACGAACACCACAGACATCCTGTGTGTGCTGACGGACACCCACAGACGTCCTCTGTGTACTGAACAGACAGCCCACGCGGGCCAAAATCACCCGAACAGTCCACAGGAAGGAGCAGCGTGCTGAGTCCAAAAATTAGCGTGCTGATATGTGTACTGATGGACATCCACGGACGCCATGTGTGTGCTGACGGACAGCCACAGACGTCCTGTCTGTGCAGGCGGACACCCACGGACGTCCTGTGTGTACTGAACAGACAGCCCACGTGGGCCAAAATCACCCGAACAGTCCACGGGAAGGGTCAGCGTGCTGAGTCCAAGGACCAACGTGCTGATATGTGTACTGATGGACAGCCACAGACGTCCTGTGTGTGCTGACCGACACACATGGACAGCCACGGATGTCTTGTGTGTGCTGTCGGACTCACACAGACGTCATGTGTGTGCTGACGGACACCCATGGACGTCCTGTGTGTACTGAACATACAGCCCACGTGGGCCAAAATCACCCGAACAATCCACGGGAAGGGCCAGCGTTCTGACTCCAAGGACCAGCGTGCTGATATGTGTACTAATGGACAGCCACAGACGTCATGTGTGTGTGCTGACGGATACACACAGACACACACGGACACCCACAGACGTCATATGTGTACTGAACAGACAGCCCACGTGGGCCAAAATCACCCGAACTGTCCACAGGAAGGGTCAGCGTGCTGAGTCCAAGGACCAACGTGCTGATATGTGTACTAATGGACAGCCGCGGACGTTCTGTGTGTGCTGACGGACACACACAGACACACATGGACAGCCACAGATGTCCTATGTGTGCTGACGGACACCCACGAACGTCCTGTGTGTGCTGACGGAGACCCACAGACGTCCTGTGTGTACTGAACAGACAGCCCACGTGGGCCAAAATCACCCGAACAGTCCACGGGAAGGGTCAGTGTGCTGAGTCCAAGGACCAACGTGCTGATATATGTACTGATGGACAGCCACAGACGTCCTGTGTGTGCTGACCGACACACACGGACAGCCACGGACATCTTGTGTGTGCTGTCGGACTCACACAGACGTCATGTGTGTGCTGACGGACACCCATGAACGTCCTGTGTGTACCGAACAGACAGCCCACGTGGGCCAAAATCACCCGAACATTCCACGGGATGGGCCAGCGTGCTGAGTCCAAGGACCAGCGTGCTGATATGCTGAGTCCAAGGACCAGCGTGCTGATATGTGTACTAATGGACAGCCACAGACGTCATGTGTGTGTGCTGACGGACACACACAGACACACACGGACACCCACAGACGTCATATGTGTACTGAACAGACAGCCTACGTGGGCCAAAATCACCCGAACTGTCCACAGGAAGGGTCAGCGTGCTGAGTCCAAGGACCAACGTGCTGATATGTGTACTGATGGACAGCCATGGACGTTCTGTGTGTGCTGACGGACACACATGGACAGCCACGGATGTCCTATGTGTGCTGACGGACACCCACGGACGTCCTGTGTGTGCTGACAGACACCCACAAACGTCCTGTGTGTACTTAACAGACAGCCCACGTGGGCCAAAATCACCCGAACTGTCCACAGGAAGGGTCAGCGTGCTGAGTCCAAGGACCAACGTGATGATATGTGTACTGATGGACAGCCACAGACGTTCTGTGTGTGCTGACGGACACACACGGACACACATGGACAGCCATGGACGTCCTGTGTGTGCTGACGGACACCCACAGACGTCCTGTGTGTGCTGACGGACACCCACAGACGTCCTGTGTGTTCTGACGGACACCCACGGACGTCCTGTGTGTACTGAACAGACAGCCCACGTGGGCCAAAATCACCCGAACAGTCCACGAGAAGGAGCAGCGTGCTGATATATGGACCAAGGTGCTGATATGTGTACTGATGGACAGCCACAGACGTCCTGTGTGTGCTGACGGACACACACAGACAGCCACAAACGTCCTGTGTGTGCTTTTGGACACACACGGACGTCATGTGTGTGCTGACAGACACCCATGGACGTCCTATGTGTACTGAACAGACAGCCCACGTGGGCCAAAATCACCTGAACAGTCCACGGGAAGGGCCAGCGTGCTGATATGTGTACTAATGGACAGCCACAGACGTCCTGTGTGTGCTGACGGACACACACAGACACACACGGACAGTCACAGATGTCCTGTGTGTGCTTACGGACAGCCATGAACAGCCACAGACGTCCTGTGTGTGCTAGCGGACACCCACGGACGTCCTGTGTGTGCTGGCGGACACCCACGGACGTTCTGTGTGTACTGCACAGACAGCCCACGTGGGCCAAAATCACCCAATCAGTCCACGGGAAGGGCCAGCGTGCTGAGTCCAAGGACCAACGTGCTGATATGTGTACTGATAGACAGCCACAGACGTTCTGTGTGTGCTGACGGACACACATGGACAGCCACGGAAGTCCTGTGTGTGCTGACGGACACCCACGGACGTTCTGTGTGTGCTGACGGACATCCACAGACGTCCTGTGTGTACTGAACAGACAGCCCATGTGGGCAAAAATCACCCGAACAGTCCACGGGACGGAGCACCATGCTGAGTCCAAAGACCAGTGTGCTGAGTCCAAAGACCAATGTGCTGATATATGTACTGATGGACAGCCACGGACGTCCTGTGTGTGCTGACGGACACACACGGACACACACGGACGTTCTGTGTGTGCTGACGGACACACACATACATGCTGTGTGTGCTGGCGGACAGCCACAGACGTCCTGTGTGTGCTGACGGACACCCACAGACGTTCTGTGTATACTGAACAGACAGCCCACGTGGGCCAAAATCACCCAAACAGTCCACAGGAAGGGTCAGCGTGCTGAGTCCAAGGACCAACGTGCTGATTTGTGTACTGATGGACAGCCACGGACGTTCTGTTTGTGCTGACGGACACACTTGGACAGCCACGGACGTCCTGTGTGTGCTGACGGACACCCACAGACGTCCTGTGTGTGCTGACGGACACCCACAGACGTCCTGTGTGTACTGAACAGACAGCCCACGTGGGCCAAAATCACCCGAACAGTCCACGAGAAGGAGCAGCGTGCTGAGTCCATGGACCAAGGTGCTGATATGTGTACTGATGGACAGCCACAGACGTCCTGTGTGTGCTGACGGACACACACGGACACACATGGACAGCCACGGACGTCCTGTGTGTGCGGTTGGACACCCACGGACGTCCTGTGTGTGCTGACGGACACCCACGGACGTCATGTGTCTACTGAACAGACAGCCCACATGGGCCAAAATCACCCGAACAGTCCACGAGAAGGAGCAGCGTGCTGAGTCAAAGGCCCAAGGTGCTGATATGTGTACTGATGGACATCCACAGACGTCCTGTGTGTGCTGACGGACACACACGGACGTTCTGTGTGTGCTGTTGGACACACACGGACGCCATGTGTGTGCTGACGGACACCCATGGACATCCTATGTGTACTGAACAGACAGCCCACGTGGGCCAAAATCACCGAACAGTCCACGGGAAGGGCTAGCGTGCTGATATGTGTACTAATGGACAGCCACAGACGTCCTGTGTGTGCTGACGGACACACACAGTCATACACGGACAGCCACAGACGTTCTGTGTGTGCTTACAGACAGCGACAAACAGCCACGGACGTCCTGTGTGTGCTGGCGGACACCCACGGACGTCTTGTGTGTACTGAACAGACAGCCCACGTGGGCCAAAATCACCCAAACAGTCCACGGGAAGGGCCAGCGTGCTGAGTCCAAGGACCAACGTGCTGATATGTGTACTGATGGACAGCCACAGACGTACTGTGTGTGCTGACGGACACACACGGACAGCCACGGTCGTCCTGTGTGTGCTGTTGGACACACACGGACGTGATGTGTGTGCTGACGGACACCCATGGACGTCCTATGTGTACTGAACCCACAGCCCACGTGGGCCAAAATCACCCGAAACAGTCCACAGGAAGGCCTAGCGTGCTGATATGTGTACTAATGGACAGCCACAGACGTCCTGTGTGTGCTGACGGACACACACAGACATACACGGACAGCCACAGATGTTCTGTGTGTGCTTACGGACAGCCACAAACAGCCACAGACGTCCTATGTGTGCTGGCGGACACCCACGGACGTCCTGTGTGTACTGAACAGACAGCCCACGTGGGCCAAAATCACCCAAACAGTCCATGGGAAGGGCCAGCGTGCTGAGTCAAGGGACCAACGTGCTGATATGTGTACTGATGGACAGCCACAGACGTTCTGTGTGTGCTGACGGACACCCACGGACGTCCTGTGTGTGCTGACGGACACCGACGGACGTCCTGTGTGTGCTGACGGACAGCCACAGAAGTCCTGTGTGTGCTGACGGACACCCACGGACGTCCAGTGTGTGCTGACAGACATCCACAGACGTCCTGTGTGTACTGAACAGACAGCCCATGTGGGCCAAAATCACCCGAACAGTCCACGGGAAGGGGCAGCATGCTGAGTCCAAAGACCAGCGTGCTGATATATGTACTGATGGACAGCCACAGACGTCCTGTGTGTGCTGACGGACTGCCACAGACGTCCTGTGTGTGCTGGAGAACACCCACTGACGTCCTGTGTGTACTGAACAGGCAGCCCACGTGGGCCAAAATCACTCGAACAGTCCACGGGAAGGGCCAGCGTGCTGAGTCCAAGGTCCAGCGTGCTGATATGTGTACTAATGGACAGCCACAGACGTCCTGTGTGTGTGCTGACGGACACACATAGACCCACACGGACAGCCACAGACGTCCTGTGTGTGCTGACGGACAGCCATGAACAGCCACAGACGTCCTGAGTGTGCTGGCGGACACACACGGACGTCCTGTGTGTACTGATCAGACAGCCCATGTGGGCCAAAATCACCCAAACAGTCCACGGGAAGGGCCAGCGTGCTAAGTCCAAGGACCAACGTGCTGATATGTGTACTGATGGACAGCCACGGACGTTCTGTGTGTGCTGGTGGATACACACAGACAGCCACGGATGTCCTGTGTGTGTTGATGGACACCCACGGACAGCCACAGACGTCTTGTGTGTGCATGGCGGACACCCACAGACGTCCTATGTGTACTGAACAGACAGCCCACGTGGGCCAAAATCACCCGAACAGTCCACGGGAAGGGCCAGCGTGCTGAGTCCAAGGACCAACATGCTGATATGTTTTCTGATGGACAGCGATGGATGTCCTGTGTGTGTGCTGACAGACACACACAGACACGAACGGACAGCCATAGATGTCCTGTGTGTGCTGGCGGACAGCCACGGACGTCCTGTGTGTGCTGGTGGACACCCACGGACGTCCTGTGTGTACTGAACAGACAGCACACGTGGGCCAAAATCACCCAAATAGTCCACGGGAAGGGCCAGCGTGCTGAGTCCAAGGACCAGCGTGCTGATATGTGTACTAATGGACAGCCACAGACGTCCTGTGTGTGTGCTGACGGACACACACAGACACACACGGACAGCCACAGATGTCCTGTGTGTGCTGACAGACAGCCACGAACAGCCACAGACGTCCTGTGTGTGCTGGCGGACACACACGGACGTCCTGTGTGTACTGATCAGACAGCCCACGTGGGCCAAAATCACCCAAACAGTCTACGGGAAGGGCCAGCGTGCTGAGTCCATGGACCAACGTGCTGATATGTGTACTGATGGACAGCCACGGACGTCCTGTGTGTGCTGAAGGGCGCACATGGATACACACGAACGTGCTGTGTGTGCTGATGGACACACACGGACGTCCTGTGTGTGCTGACGAACAGCCACAGACGTCCTGTGTGTGCTGACGGACACCCACAGACGTCCTCTGTGTACTGAACAGACAGCCCACGTGGGCCAAAATCACACGAACAGTCCACGGGAAGGAGCAGCGTGCTGAGTCCAAAAATTAGCGTGCTGATATGTGTACTGATGGACAGCCACGGACGTCATGTGTGTGCTGACGGACAGCCACGGACGTCCCTTCTGTGCAGGCGGACACCCACGGACGTCCTGTGCGTACTGAACAGAGAGCCCACGTGAGCCAAAATCACCCGAACAGTCCACGGGAAGGGTTAGCGTGCTGACTCCAAGGACCAACGTGCTGATATGTGTACTGATGGACAGCCACAGACGTCTTGTGTGTGCTGACGGAAAAACACGGACAGCCACGGACGTCTTGTGTGTGCTGTCGGACACACACAGACGTCATGTGTGTGCTGACAGACACCCATGGACGTCCTGTGTGTACTGACCAGACAGCCCACGTGGGCCAAAATCACCCGAACAGTCCACGAGAAGGAGCAGCGTGCTGAGTCCAAGGACCAAGGTGCTGATATGTGTACTGATGGACAGCCACAGACGTCCTGTGTGTGCTGACGGACACACACGGACACACATGGACAGCCACAAACGTCCTGTGTGTGCTGACGGACACCGACGGACATCCTGTGTGTGCTGACGGACACCCACGGACGTCCAGTGTGTACTGAACAGACAGCCCACGTGGGCCAAAATCACCTGAACAGTCCACGGGAAGGGCCAGCGTGCTGAGTCCAAGGACCAGCGTGCTGATATGTGTACTAATGGACAGCCACAGACGTCCTGTGTGTGTGCTGACGGACACACACAGACACACACGGACAGCCACAGATGTCCTGTGTGTGCTGACAGACAGCCACAAACAGCCACAGACGTCCTGTGTGTGCTGGCGGACACACACGGACGTCCTGTGTGTACTGATCAGACAGCCCACGTGGGCCAAAATCACCCAAACAGTCTACGGGAAGGGCCAGCGTGCTGAGTCCATGGACCAACGTGCTGATATGTGTACTGATGGACAGCCACGGACGTTCTGTGTGTGCTGACAGACACACACGGACACACATGAACAGCCACGGACGTCATGTGTGTGCTGGCGGACACCCACAGATATCCTGTGTGTGCTGGTGGACACCCATAGACGTCTTGTGTGTACTGACGGACACACACGGACAGCCACGAACATCTTGTTTCTGCTGACGGACACACACAGACGTCCTGTGTGTGCTGACGGACACCCACGGACGTCCTGTGTGTACTCAACAGACAGCCCACGTGGGCCAAAATCACCCGAACAGTCCACGGGATGGGCCAGCGTGCTGAGTCCAAGGACCAGCGTGCTGATATGTGTACTAATGGACAACCACAGACGTCCTGTGTGTGCTGACGGACAGCCACTCACGTCCTGTGTGTACTGAACAGACAGCCCACGTGGGCCAGAATCACCCAAACAGTCCACGGGAAGGGTCAGCGTGCTGAGTCCAAGGACCATTGTGCTGATATGTGTACTTATGGACAGCCACTGACGTCCTCTGTGTGCTGACGGACACACACGGACACACACAGACAGCCACAGACGTCCTGTGTGTGCTGACGGACACACACGGATGTCAAGTTTGTGCTGACGGACACCCACGGACGTCCTGTGTGTGCTGACGGACTCACACGGACACACACGGACAGCCACAGACATCCTGTGTGTGCTGACGGACAGCCACAGACAGCCACGGACATCCTGTGTGTGCTGGCGGACACCCACAGACGTCCTGTGTGTACTGAACAAACAGGCCACGTGGGCTAAAATCACCCAAACAGTCCACGGGAAGGGCCAGCGTGCTGAGTCCAAGGACCAACGTGCTGATATGTGTACTGATGGAGAGCCACAGACGTTCTGTGTGTGCTGACGGACACACACGGACACACATGGACAGCCACGGACGTCCTGTGTGTGCTGACGGACACCCACGGACGTCCTGTGTGTGCTGACGGACACCCACAGACGTCCTGTGTGTACTTAACAGACAGCTCACCTGGGCCAAAATCACCGGAACTTTCCACATGAAGGGTCAGCGTGCTGAGTCCAAGGACCACCGTGATGATATGTGTACTGATGGACAGCCACGGACGTTATGTGTGTGCTGACGGACACACACGGACACACATGGACAGCCACAGACGTCCTGTGTGTGCTCACGGACACCCACAGACGTCCTGTGTGTTCTGACGGTGATACTGGCCGGGATTCAGACTGCTCAATTGGACGGTCAGAGGTTCAAGAACCGGACTCGAGAGGACGGAGGAAGGACGGATGGACGGCTAGGGCGCGGCTTGGTCGGATGCGGGGGATGGAGATGGCTGATCTGGTTCCTGAAACAAATGAGAAATATTTTTATGAGTTTTATGAATCAAAATGATGAACAGGAAGAATACTAAATGAAAAATGAAGAACAGAAAGTAAATATGATTTTTTATAGGCTTTTATATCAATGGATGATCTATAACTATATGATGCTGAAATGAAACAAAAACAAGAGAAGGATAGAGATGGAGGATGGATTCAAGTTGCTGGATGTGTATCTCTCTCAACAAGAACAATGGTTGGAGGTGGATAGCTATGGGATTTGGCTTGCTGGATGTGTATCACTCTCAAGGCAAATCGATGGATGGATGGAGGTGAAGAATCGCCACAAGCTTGGTGGTTGAAGCTTGATAAGACTCGGCTGCTCTCTCTTGTTTCTCACAGAAAAAGACTTAGGGTTTTAGGTTTGCAAAGGAAAATTATTTCATAAAAGACTTGAAGCAAAAATCGCCAACCACATAGAGTTATATAGGGTTTATCCCTTATGGGACTCAAAGATAAAATGGCCTTAAACAAGCTGGCCGAAAATAAGGCTGAAACAATAGCCCAAAGTCTTAACCAAATAAATTAAAATAAACCAGACATCTGGTTGTCGGTTTGAGAAGGCCTAGACCAAGGCTAATAGCATGCTTGCATGGTGCCTCATTAAAACCTTACCAAGAAAGCCCAATGGGACAAAACATGGTGAGGAAAGAGTACAACACATGCTACTCCCCTTGGTGGTTGGCTAGATCTCAGAACCGGAAAGAGTTGGAGTGGATGAAGTGGGAATTGAATCTGGTCCAAACTCGGATGTGGAAATGAGAGGTCCGGCTTGGTTGAGTCTGAACTGGATCGGGCCGGCCGCGTCCTGAACCTCCGTTGGGCCGGCTTGATCTTGAATCTTCAACTGGACCATCTCCTCAATCAGCAGCTGGTCCTGGTCAGTTTGTCCATCTCGATCAAGAATATGTTGGACAGCTTTGGTGAAACCGTCTCGCAAGGCCCTGGTTCCACTCCGGGCAGTCGGACCGCGCCTAACTATGGGAACCTCTACTTGGATGGCCTCATCATTCCCTCCCTCTTGAAGAGGTTCTGGCCTCAGAACACCATCATCTGCAAAGTCATCATTACTATCTGCATGGAAAGGAGACAAATCCGAGACATTGAAAATATGTGAAATTTTAAATTCAGCTGGGAGGTCAAGGATATAGGAATTGTCGTTGATCTTCTTTAGGATGCGGAATGGTCCTGTCCCACGAGGAGAGAGCTTGGACTTCCGGGCTTCTGGAAACCTCTCTGGCCGCATGTGTAACCACACCAAGTCTCCGGGTTTGAACAGCACCTCCTTCCTCTTCTGGTCATACTTGGCCTTGACCTTAGCCGCCTTGGCCTCTATCCTCTCCTTGACCTTCAAGTGCATGTTCTTAACAAACTCTGCCTTGGCGACTCCATCACGACTGCGGTACATGGAGCTGGGAAGTTCGGTGAAGTCTAAAGGAGTCTCTGGCTGAAACCCATAAACAATCTCAAAAGGTGACAGGTTAGTAGTAGAGTGCCTAGCGTGGTTATAAGCAAACTCAACAAAAGGCAAACAAGACAACCAATTTCTTAAATTCTTACTGACCGTAGCTCTCAACAGTTGAGAGAGTGTACGGTTTACTACCTCAGTCTGGCCGTCGGTTTGGGGATGGCAAGTGGTCAAGAATAGTAGCTTGGTTCCGAACTTCCCCATAGTGTCTTCCAGAAATGGCTGAGGAACTTGGCATCACGGTCAGACACAATGGTTCGAGGAACTCCATGTAGTCGGACCACTTGTTTGAAGAATAGGTCGGCTGTCTGAGTGGCATCATTTGTGGTGTTACAGGCTATGAAATGGGCCATCTTGGAGAACCTGTCTACCACTATAAAAATGGAATCCTTGTGGTTTATCTTGGGTAAACCCAACACTAAGTCCATAGAAATGTCTACCCAAGGGTGGTTAGGAATCGGCAATGGCAATTGTAAACCGTAAGGATGTGACCTGGACTTGGTTTTAAGGCAAGTAGTGCACTTGGCGCATATGCTCTCCACATCCCTCTTCATGTTTGGCCAAAAGAAATGTTCAGTTAGGACACTCAAGGTCTTGTCCCGACCAAAGTGTCCCATGAGGCCGCCACCATGGGCCTCCCGAACCAGCAGTTCCCTCATGGCTCCTTTGGGAATGCACAACCTCTTTCCCTTGAACAGGAACCCCTCATGCTGGTAGTATGGTCCGAAAACCCCCTTCTCAGTGTTCCTGATAACTTCATTAAAATCAAGATCAGTGGCATAAGATTCTTTAATATGTTCGAATCCCATGATCTTGGCCTCCATGGTCACAATGAGAGTGTGTCTCCGGGACAGTGCATCGGCCACCACATTGTCTTTGCCCTTCTTGTACTTGATCACATAGGGAATGGTCTCCACGAACTCGAGCCATCTGGCGTGCCTCTTCTTGAGTGTGGTCTGTCCCCTCAAGTGCTTAAGTGTCTCATGATCTGTATGCATAACAAATTCCTTAGACAAAAGGTAATGCTGCCAAGTTTCAAGGGACCTTACTAGAGCGTATAGCTCTTTGTCATAGGTTGGGTAGTTGAGGGCAGCTCCACTCAATTTCTCACTAAAGAATGCCACTGGTCGGCCCCCTTGAGTAAGGACAGCTCCAATGCCTGTACCTGATGCATCACACTCAATCTCAGAAGTTTTATTAAAATCAGGGAGTGTAAGCACGGGTGCATGAGTTAAACTATATTTAAGCTTGTTGAAAGACTCCTCTTGGGCAGGGCCCCAAACAAAGGATACATTCTTCTTGATCACTGAGGTCATGGGAGCAGCAATGGTGCTGAAGTCCTTGACAAACCGCCTATAGAAACTGGCTAGGCCATGGAAACTTCGGACATGCCCAATAGTGGTCGGTGTGGGCCAGTCTTGGATGGCCTTGATCTTCTCTTCATCGACCTTCAAACCCTGTGAGCTCACAACAAAGGCTAAAAATATTAACTGGTCAGTGCAAAATACACACTTCTTGGGATTGGCAAAGAGTCCTTCCTGCCTGAGCGCCTTCAAAACCTGTTCTACATGACTAATGTGATCGGATAAGCACTAACTATAAATCAATATGTCATCAAAATAAACAACCACAAATTTACCAATGTAGGGCCTTAGAACCTCGTTCATAAGCCTCATGAAGGTGCTAGGGGCGTTGGTAAGACCAAAGGGCATCACCAGCCACTCATACAAGCCTTGCTTGGTCTTGAAAGCAGTCTTCCACTCGTCACCCTCCTTCATCCGAACTTGGTGATAGCCACTCCTAAGATCAATCTTGGAAAACACGGTGGAACCACTCAGTTCATCTAACATATCATCAAGTCTAGGAATGGGGTACCGATATTTTATGGTGATGTTGTTGATGGCTCGGCAATCAACACACATACACCATGTTCCATCCTTCTTAGGCACCAAGAGGACGGGAACTGCACATGGGCTAAGACTCTCTCGAATGTACCCCTTGTCCATGAGGTCTTGGACCTGTCTCTCCAGCTCCTTAGCCTCCTCCGGATTGACTCGGTACGCGGCTCAGTTTGGAAGTAGGGCGCCTGGCACAAAGTCTATCTGATGTTCGATGCCTCGGAGGGGTGGTAAGCCGGCTGGTATCTCATCAGGGAACACATCCTTGTACTGGTCCATTAGTACTTGCATCTCAGCTGGACAATCTGGTGCCTCAAAACCTGCAAAACAACCTTCCTTGAAAACCATTAGTAGCACCTGTGTGTCTTGCTGCAATGATTTAATCAATTTACTAGAAGAGATGTAAAGGTTAGTTTTACTAAACAGTCCAGACTGATCCATGGCCCTCTGCATCTCGTATACCTCTTGTGGACTGAGAGGAGCCAGGCTGTGCTTCTTGTTGTTGTGGGTAAAGCTGTAGATGTTAGTCCTCCCATGGTGAATGGTCTCCTTGTCAAACTGCCAAGGCCTCCCTAACAGTAGATGTCCGGCTTGCATAGGAACCACATCACACTTCACCTGGTCCTGGTACTTACCAATACAAAAGGAAACAACAACTTGCTCCGAGATTTTAAGCTCCGTCTCATCATTGAGCCACTTGAGCTTGTATGGCCTAGGGTGTGGCAACTTTGCTAGTCCTAATTTTTCAACAAGGTACCTGCTGGCCACATTAGAGCAAGAGCCACCATCAATAATTAGACTACATACCTTGTAAGACCCGATCCTGGATTCCTCAATCCAACCAGACCGCGGCCTCACCAAACAATGCAACCAATTCCATCTTTCATATTCAAGTTCAAGTGTTAAATAATTCTAAGTCTTTTTCAAAGTTTTGAGGTTCCAACATTCACACTTAAACAATCAAGCATCAACTAATGAAAATAGATACTTCATAGATATTAACCAAGGTTCATACATCATTCATCATCCTAAATAATAGAATACATACTAGAATCGCATAAGTTCACAAGTTGCACAATAGGCTACAATAATCACACAATTTTCAGAATCAACCCAATCACCACACATCTTCCCATGGCCGCGGTCCTCATGGTGCTTTTCCCTTACCACGGTCCATTTCTGGTCCTGGATCCAACACAAACAACCACACAATCACAAGGTTAGATTACAAAACAAGAATCAAATCACATTGCATGGTCGGATCCAATCTAGTCAAGAACAATCATCAAAAATGTCAAATCTGACCCCTTTAAAAAGAGATCCAAATACCAAATAAAATTCATGATAATTCATGATAATTCAGAAGAAAAATATTCCCATAAACAGATTCAGAAGAATCGGCTCAGATCATAGTGATCTCGGCCATGAACAGCCCACACAAGAACAAGGGACTTTCATGGAAATTGGATCAGGCCAAGGCCTTAGGATCAATGAATCCTTTCCTGTAACAACATAAACCATTCCAAAGCACAACATATAAGAAGAAACAGAGTAGAAGAAGTCAGAGTAAGGAGTAGCCAATCGATCCAAACCGGCCAGGCTCACACGGCCATCATCCGCGGCCTTGTCCGGTTACTCTTGGCCACACCTCTCACCTTAGGAGTTCGGTCTCCAGGGGAGACTTCCTTTTCTTTTCCTTTGCCTTCTCCTTGTCTTTCTGTCTCAAATCCATCCTATTGATCACACGCCCAAACACACCAGGAACACTCAAGAACAATCTCTTGGATCAAATCGGCCGATCCAAAGTTTCTGTCTCTCTTTCTCTCTTGAATTTTCTCTGTGTTTCTCTCTGTGTGGAATGAGTAAAAACCGACCAGAATGATCAGAAATGAGAGAGAGAAGACGATTTAAACTGTCCCCAACCGCCTGGGCGAACAGTTACCAAAATCCCTTCCTTTCTTCCCAAAACCGTCCCATAACCGTCCCATAACCGCCCTTGGCGGTTTCTCCCCTTTTCTTCCTTTGGCAAATCGATCACTGAGCCTCAGCTCACACTCTGGGAGCTTGCCCGCTCCCTATCCCAAGCCTAAGACCCATTTGGTCGAACCGTCCTGCACCCGGACCATCGGCTCGCCCAGTAACCGTCCCGGACTCGCCCACACTGATCCGAACCAGAACGCACCGTTCACTGGATGGAGCTGACCCCCAGCTGTTCCCAGCTGATTGAGCTAGCCCACCAGCTCCTGTGAGCTGAACAGATCATGGTGAACTGATTACCAGCTGAACCGAGCTGATTGAACTCAAACCAACACTCGTCCAGCTGCCTAAACACTCACCCAGCCCCTTTACCCTTATTTCCATCGTATCCTGGTTAAGTCTCAGCTGACTGATGCCCTTAACCTTCATTCAGGGCCATGATACGCTTGTCTCAAGGTCTAATGACCTGACTGGTGCGTCTCCCCGCACCATGGCCCGTCCGGCCGATCCTATCTAGGATCGGGGACATGACAAGTCTCCCCCACTAACTTGGGATTCGTCCTCGAATCCATGTTAAGTGTTTCATCAGGAAGAAATTGTCGGTACCACTCCGGATACATTGTTTTCATCTTTGCTTCTGTTTCCCAAGTGATGAGGTCTTTACCATTGTAATCCCACACCACTTTGATCATGGGAACTGTCTTCTTTCTCATAGCTTTCTCTGACCGATCCACAATCCGAACCGGCAAGGTTTCCAAAGTCAGGTCCTTACCAAGGTCAGCAGGAACCTCAGGCAAGACAATGTCTTGTTCAGACAAGCATTTCCGGAGTTGGGATACATGGAACACATTGTGGTATGCATCCATTGCCGATGGCAAGTCCAACTTGTATGCCACTGCACCCACTCTCTCTATGATCCTGAATGGACCCAAGTACCTAGGGTCCAGTTTCTTTCGTCCAGAAATCCTGGTCCTACCCTTAAAGGTAATCATCTTGAGATACACCAGGTCATTGACCTCAAACTCAAGATGCTTCCTACGCTTGTCCGCATAGCTCTTTTGGCGGTCCTGCGCCTCTTTCATCTTCTCTTTGACCATCCTGATCTTCTCAGTGGTCTGTTCTACAATCTCAGGTCCCAACATGCTACGCTCCCCCACTTGGGTCCAGCATAGGGGTGTCCTGCACGGCCTACCATACAAAGCCTCATATGGCGACATACCAATGCTTGTATGGAAGCTGTTATTATAAGCAAACTCCACTAAAGGTAAGTGTTTTTCCCAAGACTCTCCCCAGTCTAACACACATGCCCTTAGCATATCCTCTAAGGTTTGGATTGTCCTTTCAGACTGCCCATCCGTTTGAGGATGATAAGATGTGCTCATATTCACTCTGGTTCCCAAGGCCTTTTGGAAAGCCTGCCAGAAATAAGATGTAAATCTTGGATCCCTGTCCGAGACAATGCTTGCTGGAACACCATGCAACCTCACTATCTCGTCTAGGTACACTTGCACTATCCTGTCGACCCCATCCCCTTTCTTGATGGGTAGGAAATGAGCCGACTTGGTCAGCCGATCAACCACAACCCATACCGCATCTTTCTTATTCCTGGTCGTGGGAAATCCAGTCACAAAGTCCATTGTGATGTGATCCCATTTCCATTCTGGTATGGGTAGGTTCTGAAGTA
The DNA here is from genome assembly GCF_020379485.1 of Brassica napus. Lineage (NCBI taxonomy): Eukaryota > Viridiplantae > Streptophyta > Magnoliopsida > Brassicales > Brassicaceae > Brassica > Brassica napus. Next base: position 124,859 of record NW_026014868.1, read on the forward strand.
GACCACTGGGAACCTGATGTTCTGCCTTCACCAGTTGACAAGTGGGACACTTAGCCACCCACTCTGCAACATCAGATTTCATCCTCACCCAATGGTAGTACCTTTTCAGATCCCTATACATTTTGTTCAGTCCAGGATGAACTGAAAACTTGGACTTATGAGCCTGTCTCATAATCTCTTCTTTGAGTTCCTTATCATTAGGAACACTGACCCTACCATTGACCAAGATGGTACCATTGTCAGTTGTCTGGTACTCAGTCTTGTCATTGGCGGCTACCTTCTTTAGATTTTCATCCAGGCCCTGAGCTTGCCTGATCCTGGTCAGGAGATCGGCCTGGTTCACCGCCTCCAATCCCAGTGGCTCATCTGAACCAACCAAGGTATTGAGGTTCAAGGACCTGATCATCCCTTCCAGTTCATCCGCCTCCCTCTCAGATGACACTTCAGCCCTTCTGCGGCTCAAGGCATCAGCCACTAGGTTAGCTTTCCCAGGATGATAAGCTATGTCCAGATCATAATCTGCAACAAATTCCATCCATCTCCTCTGCCTTAAGTTTAACTCAGGCTGAGTGAATATGTACTTCAAACTCTTATGGTCTGTGAGTATTTGCACCCTGGCACCATAAAGATATGATCTCCATATCTTTAATGCAAATACTACTGCAGCCATCTCCAAATCATGGGTTGGATAGTTACCCTCATGCTTCCTTAACTGCCGGGAAGCATAGGCTATCACCTTCCCATGTTGTGTCAAAACACAACCAAGACCAGTTATGGATGCATCCGTATACACCACATAAGGCTGATCAGCCTCAGGCAACACCAGGACAGGTGCATTAGTCAACATGTTCTTGAGTGCTGCAAAACTTTTCGCACACTCCTCAGACCATGTGAACCTCACGTCCTTGCCTGTCAGCTTAGTCATAGGTTGAGCTATGCTCGAGAACCCCTTGACATATTTCCGGTAATAACCAGCCAACCCTAAGAAGCTCCTCACTTCCGTAGCATTCTTTGGCTGTGGCCATTCCTGGATACATTTGATCTTATCTTGATCCACTGAGACTCCTTTATCAGACACCACATGCCCAAGGAATCCAATGCTCTTCTGCCAGAAGCTACACTTGCTTAGCTTAGCAAAGAGCTTCTGTTCTCTCAGGCGGCCCAACACCGCCCTAAGGTGTCTTTCATGGTCCTCCTTTGTCTTGGAATACACGAGTATATCATCAATGAAGATGATCACAAACTCGTCCAAGTATTCCCTGAAGATGCCGTTCATCATCTTCATGAATGCAGCAGGTGCATTGGTCAGTCCGAACGGCATGACCACAAACTCATAGTGACCATACCTAGTTCGGAATGCTGTCTTCCTCACATCACCTGGTGCAATGGGGATCTGATGATACCCAGAGGCCAAGTCAATCTTGGAGAACCACTTGGCTCCACGGAGTTGGTCCAACAACTCATCAATCCTGGGTAAAGGGTACTTGTTCTTCACAGTCACCCTGTTCAAACCCCTATAATCAATGCACAACCTAAAGCTACCATCCTTTTTCTTAACGAATAGGACTGGTGCTCCCCAAGGTGATACACTAGGGCGTATGAACCCCTTCTCAAGCAACTCCTCAAGTTGCTTCTTCAGCTCTGCCATCTCAGCTGGTGCCATTCTATATGGACTTTTTGATAACGGGACCGTTCCAGGTTCCAATTCAATGATGAATGGGTCAGCCCTATCAGGGGGAATGCCCTGTAGTGCCCCAAACACATCCTGAAATTCTCGAACCAACGGTATACCCTCTGGGTCACAGGCCCCTACAACCTCATCAGTGTAAATGGTAGCCAAAAAGGCCTCACAACCATTTCCAAGCATCCGTTCTACTTGGACTGCTGAAACCACCAAACTACAAGAGGTTGGCTTGATTCCTTGGTACTTGATCGGGGGTCCAAACTCATTCTCAAGTTGCACCCTTCCCCGGTGACAATCTAGAGTTGCCCGATACTTTCCCAACCAGTCCATGCCCAAGATCACTTCATGATGCTTAAGGGGGACAACAATCAGATCTATAGGCATCGGCCTATCCAAGATCACCACAGGGATGTCCTTAACCAGACCGAGTGAGTTCATAACTTGCCCTCCGGCCGCACTCACTCGTTCAGGACCATCCCATGTTCCATACTGGAACAAACCTTTTCCTATCATACTTGGACTCACAAAACTATGTGTAGCTCCAGTATCAAATAGTGTGTGTGTTTCCACACCACCAATACTTAAGGTCCCTACACAAGACCCATCAAAGTATATCTATCCATCCTAGATTCCATACCATGCAATTCTACTGGAATTGTAAAAGTAGTTGTCTAGAGTGTTACCATTGATCGCTTGGAAAGGCCGAGCCCCATCCACATCCTTGGATAGCTCATACACACGAGGTGTGGAGGTCTGGCCTCGTCCCTGAACTGGCCTGCTAGCCTCCCCACGTCCCTTACTTTGGTTGCCTTGCAACTTAGGGCAGTCCCTGCGGTAGTGGCCCTTCTGGCCGCAGTGGTGACAGGTCCTGGACTCACCCAACGGACTTGGACAATCCTTGGCTGAGTGATCCATCTTACCACATCGAGTGCAGGCACCCATGGCCTTCCAGCACTCTCCACCGTGGTATCGTCCACACTTAGGGCACTCTGACCTACCACTTGAGGTTTTACCCTCCTCGGTCGAGTCCCTCTTCCTCTTCTTGTCACCACTCTGACCCGAGGATACCACCACACTCTTCAGCTTCTGCTTACCCTCCTCGGTGAGGTTGGTCTCCAGCAAGGCCATCCTCTCAACCAACTCAGAAACCGTGGGGAACTTACAAACAGAACAGTAGGTTCGAAGTTCCACCCTTAGGCCTCGGATGAACCTTCGGACTTGAACCTTCTCATCCTCCAGTTCTCTTCCCACATACCTTCTGAGTCGGTTGAACTCTTCTTCATACTCACGAACAGTCCTCCGTCCCTGAGTCAAGTCCAGGAACTTGGACTCCAAACGATCCCACGCCTCAGCAGGAAAGTACTTATGGTTGAACTCAACCTCAAAGTCAGCAAAATGCTCAATGGTGCCATTGGTACGCTTGTCCAAAGCTAACCACCAGTTATGTGCATCTCCCTCCAGGAAGTGTACTGCTATGTCCTTCTGGTAGTCCTCAGGACAACGCGTGGACTTGAAGTTCCGAACCAACCGGGTTCTCCACTCGTCCGCCTCCATAGGATCAACACTTCCAGCAAAGTGTTTGGTTCCCAACTTGGAGATATGCTCCAGCACCTTCAGGTAGTCCATACCATGCACTGGCCTGACCGGTGGGTCTATCTCAATCACCTCGGCCACACGGCCAGCACCAACATCGGTCACTCCAGCAGCAACCCGAACCGGGGGATTAGCCTGTCCTACGGACGAGTTCACCAATGGTGTGAACGCCTGTGTCAAGGAGGCTATCTGAGCTCCCATGACCTGCATAGCTTCCACCAAGCCCCTTATGGTCGGCTCAATGACCTCCTCAGCACCAGTGACCCGAACATTGTTTGCATCAACATTCTGGCCACTCCCAGCACCAACGTTGGATGACCCAGTATCTTCTCCATGGACTTGCTCTTGTTGCTCGTCCACATTAGTTTCATTAACCTCAGTAGGAAGAGTTGGACCCACTGGGAGTCCGGTGGCATTATCCACCTGCTCCACCAGAGCCGGTAGCACTGTGGTTGGAATGGTTCCAGCTGGTAACACTCCGGTCTGTTCAGCACCATCCTGCCCCACTGCTCCAGACGCCCCAGTCGCCTCCTTTCCTTTCCGAGATTTATACCTTCTTGTTCCCTTAGGAGTTACAAACACAAACAAAAGGTTAGTCCACAACTGAACACACACCTCAATCACTCCTAAGTTAATCAGTAGAAAAGATTACTTAGAACCCAACTATCTCACCATGAGTCCAAACGGCCAAGTGTGTGGTGAACCAATAACCCAACAAATCCTAGAATCAAGAATGCTCTGATACCAACTTGTAAGACCCGATCCTGGATTCCTCAATCCAACCAGACCGCGGCCTCACCAAACAATGCAACCAATTCCATCTTTCATATTCAAGTTCAAGTGTTAAATAATTCTAAGTCTTTTTCAGAGTTTTGAGGTTCCAACATTCACACTTAAACAATCAAGCATCAACTAATGAAAATAGATACTTCATAGATATTAACCAAGGTTCATACATCATTCATCATCCTAAATAATAGAATACATACTAGAATCGCATAAGTTCACAAGTTGCACAATAGGCTACAATAATCACACAATTTTCAGAATCAACCCAATCACCACACATCTTCCCATGGCCGCGGTCCTCATGGTGCTTTTCCCTTACCACGGTCCATTTCTGGTCCTGGATCCAACACAAACAACCACACAATCACAAGGTTAGATTACAAAACAAGAATCAAATCACATTGCATGGTCGGATCCAATCTAGTCAAGAACAATCATCAAAAATGTCAAATCTGACCCCTTTAAAAAGAGATCCAAATACCAAATAAAATTCATGATAATTCATGATAATTCAGAAGAAAAATATTCCCATAAACAGATTCAGAAGAATCGGCTCAGATCATAGTGATCTCGGCCATGAACAGCCCACACAAGAACAAGGGACTTTCATGGAAATTGGATCAGGCCAAGGCCTTAGGATCAATGAATCCTTTCCTGTAACAACATAAACCATTCCAAAGCACAACATATAAGAAGAAACAGAGTAGAAGAAGTCAGAGTAAGGAGTAGCCAATCGATCCAAACCGGCCAGGCTCACACGGCCATCATCCGCGGCCTTGTCCGGTTACTCTTGGCCACACCTCTCACCTTAGGAGTTCGGTCTCCAGGGGCGACTTCCTTCTCTTTCTCCTTTGCCTTCTCCTTGTCTTTCTGTCTCAAATCCATCCTCTTGATCACACGCCCAAACACACCAGGAACACTCAAGAACAATCTCTTGGATCAAATCGGCCGATCCAAAGTTTCTGTCTCTCTTTCTCTCTTGAATTTTCTCTGTGTTTCTCTCTGTGTGGAATGAGTAAAAACCGACCAGAATGATCAGAAATGAGAGAGAGAAGACGATTTAAACTGTCCCCAACCGCCTGGGCGAACAGTTACCAAAATCCCTTCCTTTCTTCCCAAAACCGTCCCATAACCGTCCCATAACCGCCCTTGGCGGTTTCTCCCCTTTTCTTCCTTTGGCAAATCGATCACTGAGCCTCAGCTCACACTCTGGGAGCTTGCCCGCTCCCTATCCCAAGCCTAAGACCCATTTGGTCGAACCGTCCTGCACCCGGACCATCGGCTCGCCCAGTAACCGTCCCGGGCTCGCCCACACTGATCCGAACCAGAACGCACCGTTCACTGGATAGAGCTGACCCCCAGCTGTTCCCAGCTGATTGAGCTAGCCCACCAGCTCCTGTGAGATGAACAGATCATGGTGAACTGATTACCAGCTGAACCGAGCTGATTGAACTCAAACCAACACTCGTCCAGCTGCCTAAACACTCACCCAGCCCCTTTACCCTTATTTCCATCGTATCCTGGTTAAGTCTCAGCTGACTGATGCCCTTAACCTTCATTCAGGGCCATGATACGCTTGTCTCAAGGTCTAATGACCTGACTGGTGCGTCTCCCCGCACCATGGCCCGTCTGGCCGATCCTATCTAGGATCGGGGACATGACATACCTTGCCCTCCACTCTACATCACGTATGGAAGATGTTCTCTCGTTGGACGGTCTCTGGAACAAAGAGAGCACTGAGAGCTCGTCTAACCACCAGCAGCTCACCAGTTTCAGCATAGTCCACTATCTCATCACCGGAGTCAGCCATCTCTACATCGGCCTCGTCTTGGGACTCATACTCGCCGTCCACCTGAAGGATCATGACACGCTTGTTCGGACAGTCCCTGGCGTAGTGCCCCTTCCCCTGACATTTGAAACAAGTAATATCACGAGTTCTTTGAGCTTGGGCTTGTCCCTTACCTGGTTCGGATGAGCCTGGTTTGGACTGGTCGGATTGGCTCTTCTTGAACCGGTTTTCCACTTCAATGGATTTGTTCTTCTCAACCCCTTTGGATCCGGATGGAGCCCATGGCGTCTTGTTCCTGGCACTAGAGGCGTTCTTACTTTTAATGTGCTGCTCGGCCTGGATGGCATAGTGGAGGAGATCGTTGAAGTTGATGTAGGTCTGCCTCTCCACCTTGCGAGCGATGCGGTCTTGAAGACCTTCCAAGAACTGAGCCATCATAACCTCTTCGGTCTCGCGCGTCCTGAGCTTATTCTTGAGAGCCTCAAACTCCTCAAAGTACTCCTCTACGGTCCTAGTACCCTGAGACAACTTGCAAAAACGTTTAAGTAAGTCCCGCTGGTAGTATGAGGGAATATACCTTGCACGGAGCTTAGCTCGCATCTCCTCCCAAGTCTCAATCCTATAGACTCTGCCAACCTCGGCTACTTCTCTGTCCCACCAGGTTAGGGCATTGTCTGTCAGTTGGGCTGCGGCTAGGGCGATCTTCTTGGCCTCGGTATAGCGGTAGTACTCAAAGATGTACTCCATGCACCTCTCCCATTCAATGTAGGCGTCCGGGTTAACCTTTCCAGCAAAGGTTGGAGGAGTAAGTTTGAGATCCTTGCCTCCTTGCCAAGCTACTTCATCGTCTCGGAATCTCCTTTGGACCGGGCTCCCATCGCCTTGGACCCGATACTCCCGTCGGTTCCCACGTCCGGCCCGTTCGTGCCGTGGCTCGTCCGGTTCGGTACGGTCAGTGTCCGAGTTGTCCTCACTGGATTGGGACTGTTGCTCTTCTGGAATGGGTTGGTTTCTCCTCCTTGGCTGTGGAGCGTTAGCTCGGTTCCTTCCTGTTATCTGAGCCAGCTGCTCAGTCACAGTAGCCAGTGTGGCTTGGAGTTCAGCATGGTTAGCCAACAGCTGAGCATTGATCTCGGCTTGTGTTGGTGCTCCATTTAGGTCTCCCATGTCTCCTGCGACAAGAGAGGAAAGAAAGAAAGAGTGATTTTCAAAGAATCAAAGAAGAAGGAAAGGATATCTAAATAAGGTATGCAATGAATGTAAAACTTCTTTTTTTTTTTTTTAAATTTGAGTTTCGAAAATTTAAAAATGGAATGGACAATCTTTCTTTTTTTTTTTTTGTAAATTGGAAAAACTTGTGGTGCAAGCCAAGAAAAATTAAATGCAATTAAATGGAAATCCGAATCAAAAAAGGAAAGTAAAAATCGATGGATGCCAAAAACAAGTTACTGGAATGAAAGATGCAAAAAAATTGATCAAAAGATATGCAAGGAAAACCAGTTTGAACTCGCCAAGAACAGCAAGAACAAATGCAATTTTTTTTTTTTTTTGAAAATCAAGAGAATGAACCAAGCAACTAACAAAGTCAAAGGGATATGATACAACCGAAGGTGTACGAGCTTGGAGCTCTGATACCAAAATGATACAGGCCGGGATTCAGACTGCTCAATTGGACGGTCAGAGGTTCAAGAACCGGACTCGACAGGACGGAGGACGGACGGAGGACGGACGGACGGCTAGGGCGGGCTTGGTCGGATGCGGGGGATGGAGATGGCCGATCTTGTTCCTGAAACAAATGAGAAATATTTTTATGAGTTTTATGAATCAAAATGATGAACAGGAAGAATACTAAATGAAAAATGAAGAACAGAAAGTAAATATGATTTTTTATAGGCTTTTATATCAATGGATGATCTATAATTATATGATGCTGAAATGAAACAAAAACAAGAGAAGGATAGAGATGGAGGATAGATTCAAGTTGCTGGATGTGTATCTCTCTCAACAAGAACAATGGATGGAGGTGGATACCTATGGGATTTGGCTTGCTGGATGTGTATCACTCTCAAGGCAAATCGATGGATGGATGGAGGTGAAGAATCGCCACAAGCTTGGTGGTTGAAGCTTGATAAGACTCGGCTGCTTTCTCTTGTTTCTCACAGAAAAAGACTTAGGGTTTTAGGTTTCCAAAGGCAAATTATTTCATAAAAGACTTGAGGCAAAAATTGCCAACCACATAGAGTTATATAGGGTTTATCCCTTATGGGACTCAAAGATAAAAAGGCCTTAAACAAGCTGGCCGAAAATAAGGCTGAAACAATAGCCCAAAGTCTTAACCAAATAAATTAAAATAAACCAGACATCTGGTTGTCGGTTTGAGAAGGCCTAGACCAAGGCTAATAGCATGCTTGCATGTTGCCTCATTAAAACCTTACCAAGAAAACCCAATGGGACAAAACTTGGTGAGGAAAGAGTACAACACATGCTACTCCCCTTGGTGGTTGGCTAGATCTCAGAACCGGAAAGAGTTGGAGTGGATGAAGTGGGAATTGAATCTGGTCCAAGCTCGGATGTGGAAATGAGAAGTCCGGCTTGGTTAAGTCTGAACTGGATCGGGCCGGCCGTGTCCTGAACCTACGTTGGGCCGGCTTGATCTTGAATCTTCAACTGGACCATCTCCTCAATCAGCAGCTGGTCCTCGTCAGTCTGTCCATCTCGATCAAGGATTTGTTGGACAGCTTTGGTGAAACCTTCTCGCAAGGCCCTGGTTCCACTCCGGGTAGTCGGACCGTGCCTAACTATGGGAACCTCTACTTGGATGGCCTCATCAGACGGACACCCACAGACGTCCTGTGTGTACTGAACAGACAGCCCACGTGGGCCAAAATCACCCGAACAGTCCACAAGAAGGAGCAGCGTGCTGATATATGGACCAAGGTGCTGATATGTGTACTGATGGACAGCCACAGACGTCCTGTGTGTGCTGACGGACACACACGGACAGCCACAGACGTCCTGTGTGTGCTGTTAGACACACACGGACGTCATGTGTGTGCTGACGGCCACCCATGGACGTCCTATGTGTACTGAACAGACAGCCCACGTGGGCCAAAATCACCCGAACAGTCCACGGGAAGGGCCAGCGTGCTGATATGTGTACTAATGGACAGCCACAGACGTCCTGTGTGTGCTGACGGACACACACAGACACACACGGACAGCCACAGACGTCCTGTGTGTGCTTACGGACAGCCACGAACAGCCACGGACGTCCTGTGTGTGCTGGCAGACACCCACGGACGTCCTGTGTGTACTGAACAAACAGCCCACGTGGGCCAAAATCACCCAAACAGTCCACGGGAAGGGCCAGCGTGCTGAGTCCAAGGACCAACGTGCTGATATGTGTACTGATGGACAGCCACGGATGTCCTGTGTGTGCTTACGGACACACACAGACAGCCACGGACGTCCTGTGTGTGCTGACTGACACACACGGACGTCCTGTTTGTGCTGACGGACACCCACAGACGTCATGTGTGTGCTAACGGACACACACGAACACACACGGACAGCCACAGACGTCCTGCGTGTGCTGACGGACAGCCACAGACAGCCACGGATGTGCTGTGTGTGCTGGCGGACACCCACGGACATCCTGTGTGTACTGAACTAACAGCCCACGTGGGCCAAAATCATCCAAACAGTCCACGAGAAGAGCCAGCGTGCTGAGACCAAGGACCAACGTGCTGATAAGTGTACTGATGAACAGCCACAGACGTCCTGTGTGTGCTGACGGACACACACGGTCAGCCACAGACGTCCGGTTTGTGCTGACGGACACACACAGACGTTCTGTGAGAGCTGACGGAAACACACGGACGTCTGGTGTGTACTGAACAGACAGCCCACATGGGCCAAAATCAACCAAACAGTCCTCGAGAAGGGCCAGCCTGCTGAGTCAAAGGACCAACGTGCTGATATGTGTACTGATGGACAGCCACAGACGTCCTGTGTGTGCTGACGGACAGCCACAGACGTCCTGTGTGTGCTGGTGGACACCCACCGACGTCCTGTATGTACTAAACAGACAGCCCACGTGGGCCAAAATCACCCAAACAGTCCACGGGAAGGGCCAGCGTGGTGAGTCCAAGGACCAACGTGCTGATATGTGTACTGATGGACAGCCACGGACGTCCTGTGTGTGCTGACGGACACACACGGACACACACACACAGCCACAGACGTCCTGTGTGTGCTGATGGACACACATAGACGTCCTGTTTGTGCTGACGGACACCCACGGACGTCCTGTGTGTGCTGACGGACACACACGGACAGCCACGGACGTCCTGTGTGTGCTGACGGACAGCCACAGACAGCCACGGACGACCTGTGTGTGCTGGCGGACACCCACGGACGTCCTGTGTGTACTGAACAAACAGCCCACGTTGGCCAAAATCACCCAAACAGTCCACGCGAAGGGCCAGCGTGCTGAGTACAAGAACCAACGTGCTGATATGTGTACTGATGGACAGCCACGGACGTCCTGTGTGTGCTGACGGACACACACGGACAGCCACGGACGTCCTGTTTGTGCTGACAGACACACACAGACGTTCTGTGTGTGCTGACGGACACACACGGACGTCCTGTGTGTGCTGACAGACACCCACGGACGTCCTGTGTGTACTGAACAGACAGCCCACATGGGCCAAAATCACCCAAACAGTCCACGGGAAGTGCCAGCATGCTGAGTCACAGGACCAACGTGCTGATATGTGTACTGATGGACAGCCACGAACGTCCTGTATGTGCTGCGTTTCATGAGTACTCTGATATTTGACTAGTCCGGTCTAACACAACGTTAGGTCGAGGTACGGGTTGAAAAGCCTTAGGCCTTGAACTAACGGAAAACGCTAACTCTAGGTACGGGTTGCAAAGCCTTATGCCTTGACGCAGCGGGACGAGTTAGTGGATGAACTGGTCTAGGTCGTGGAGTAAAGTTTGTGACTCTGACCGGATTGTCCCTAGCCCGTCACGTAGCGCTTCCGGACCATGGTGTTGGGTTGGACGGTCAGTCATGTTCTTGTTTGATTGTTGGCTGGCCGGTTGGCCTTTCATCTCCAACCCTGGGTATTGGACGGTCGATCGGTCATGTTCTTGTTTGATTGTTGGCCGGTTGATCGACCATATGTCTAGGACGGTTCGGGGGTGTTACAGAGGTGGTATCATAGCATGGTTTCGTCCATGCTTTCGGAACTCATGATTTAATCGGTTTTTGAATATTTTATCGAGTCAAAAAGATTCACAAAAGGCATTAGGGAAACCGGTCACGTCCAGTGTTAGTATTTATTGTTTTATGAATTAGGATTGAGATAGTGGAATCTAGAACTGTTAGGTTGCTGGTTAGAATTGCGGTTAGGTTGCATTGTTAGTATTTGCTGGGTTAGTAGATTATGTGATTAATTGTCTACTAACTTGCATGTGAGGTGTTCTTTTGAGTTGCAGCGAGTAAGTGTGTTTGTTGATCGGTACTCTAAGGGATGAAAACCTTAAAGTGGAGGGAGTTCGAGGCCAAACCCAAACCCGAAGCGAAAGAGGAGAGACAGTTTCAGAGGGACTGGACAGTGGAATGGACTGGACAGATGGGAGGAAACAAGACTTCGTTGGGAAAGGACTTCATCAGTACTTGGGAAGACGAAGATCGAGAAGGATTTGAGGAATCTGGACAAGGTTGATATCTACAGAAAGAACAAGTTAGTATCATGGGCAATCAGTGTTATGGCAGAATAAGAGAAAGAGGACGACTCAGTCAAGAGATATGAAGACGATTGTGGAGACCTTGAGGAAGACACTCAAGGAACAGTTGTGGACAGAGTAAAGAGGTTATGGAGACGCTTGGAGAATGTTGTGAAGACGAGCAATTTCGCAACTAAGAATTCGAGGACGAATTCTGTTAAGGGGGGGGAGAATGTAGAAACCCGTTAAAAAAAGAAGAAGAAAAGAGTGGTAGAGTATCTTTGTGGTGGTCTAGTCGCGGGTGATAAGGATCGATTGAGAAGTTTTGAAGTATGAAGTGGCGAAGAAGTGATCGTGATTTAACTATGAGTCGAATAAGTTGTTCGACCATAGTTAGAAGATGTCTTAGATATGAGACGAACGTTTTGGAAGCATAATATTTTGGAAGCATGACGGTTTAGAAGCTCGACGTTTTGGAAGAATGACGTTTCTTCAGCACGAAGTTTTCTGCGAAACTTCGTATCAGCGGAATACTATTTCGAAGACATTGGAAACATGGTGAGAATTAAGCATGACGGGAAGCAAGCACGACAGGAAGCAAGCACAACGGGATCGAAGCACGACGGGAAAACCCAAAATTGGACGAAAACCCTAATTTCGGTATTACGAAAGTTTTCGATGAAGCCAAAGGATCGGGAAATTTTTACCGCCAGGTCAGAGTTCAGATTGGAGTTTATTAAAAATATTTAGCTCATCAGAAAGGGAGCGGAAAAATATTCGGGATTGATCGCGAAACGAAAATATGCCGGAAGGGTCAAAAATCGCGTAAACCGACCAAGAAGCTTTAGGTGTCCCTATGCATATGGCCAGGACGTTCTGTCTATCACATCAGCAGCTGAGTGTCAACACAAGGAGGAGGTGTAGACGTGCATTAAAGCTGAACATGCAGCTTGACACATAGAAGCACGAGGTGGAACGGCCAAGCACGAGGTGTCTCCGCGCATGCAACCGAAGCATGCTGATCGACATGTGTGAAGATGTGTGTCGCCTTGCATGAGCTCCAGTCATGCATCCTGACATCTGGGAGGAGTGGTGGCGTCCTGAATGTATCCTGGACATGCAGCCAGCCATGTGGAGCACGAGGTGTCGCCGTGCATGCGTCCGGAGCCATGCGGAGCGACACACGGGCTGCCACCAACCTGAAGCTGATTGGCTGGTGTCTCCTATAAATACCCCACGACCCCTGCTCATTTATTCACACCCAGACCTGTCCAAACCAAGTTAAAACCGTGAGAGAAAAGTAGAAAAATAAAGCAAGTGATTCCGAGCTATTTCGAGAGTCTTAGAGAGCTTTCGAGATCAGTTCTCTATTGATTTGGAGTCAGCGCCTTGGGAAGGTTCTGTCCAACTGAAGGCCAATCAAATGAAGATCAGCTCAGATGGGAATCAAGTCAACGTGGCCAGAGAGAAAGAGAGAGAGAAGGAAAGTGTTCGATTTAGAGTTTGATCGATTTTGAAGACCGAGAAGGCCAGTTCCGTCCAATCGATGATTCTATACAATTGTGAGGCGGAAGCTCTGTCCATATCTATCCGTCCAGGCCAGTCATATTCTGTGATGGTCAAGTGGAGGTGCCGTCCGGAGTTAGTTCAGTTCCACGGTTTCAGATCAGTCGAAGTTATGCTCGATACTCCACCGAGAAGTCCGAAGAACTGTCCAGAATCTAGAGGAGGTTCTGTCCGAGTCCAGATCAGCCTGTCGAGGCCTGTCAGCTTCTTCATGGTGAAGCCAAGGTTGTGTCCAAGACAAGATCAGTCCAGTCCAGTCAAGTCAAGTCGTCCATTGGGTTTTGGCCAAGTCCTCTCCGATCAACCAGCTGCTTATCGGCAAAGAACACTGTGAGTTATGATCAATTGATTGCTGACTTGTTTTCATGCAGGTTCCCGTTACTTGGAAGTTGGATCATATCAGGAGGCCAAGTCTAACTGAGTAACGGTTTGATTAGTTAATAGTAGAGTATTAGTTGATTGAGTTGATAGCATGCTTAGTTATTGCTTGGGAATCATAGTAGCATGCTAATGGTTAGGTTGTTTGGTTAGTTAGCGAATGTTGAATGTTTGCTTGTTAATTAATGCTTGTTGATTGAGGTTAGTCAGCTCTTGGTAAGGGAGTGACTAACTGGTTGAGTTGTTTAGTGATGATATTGTGGTTAGTGCTGTAGAGTTAGAGTGCGATGCCATATAGCTTGTGTGTAACCCACCATGCTAGGCATGTTTGAGGTGGATTAGTGTTTCCTCGACCTCGTACCCAGTGGGTTTAAGGAAACCCCTTATTCGCTGGATCGAGAGCACTCAGAGAGACGGGGTCGTGGCCTATGGCTGAGTGGTTACACGGACGGGGTAGTGACCGGCAGTGACCCGACTGTACTGGGGCTGTCTCGTGGTGACCCAACCGTACTGTGGGCCGCGATCGTCGACAACCGGCAGTGGCCCGACTGTACTGGGGCTGTCGCGCGGTGACCCGACTGTACTGGGGGCCGCGTTCGGTTGAAAGTTCCTTCTTCTGGTCTTTGTGATAGGGAGATAGGATATTGCCGAGGATAGAGGAGGAACACTAAGTCACAAAGGGCCCTAGTTATAGTGTAGATAGTGTAGAGGGTTGTTGAACCCTAGATTGGGTTGAGTTTGAGTTTAAGTGGTTAGCTAGTCATTAGTGGCTATGATTTCATACCGTTAATTATCTAGCTATTATTATCTGCTGCGTATTTCGGATATTGCTTATTGCATATCTATTGAATTATGTTGTTAGGTGAACCTCTCGCTTTAGAATGTTTGGGGTGGGATAGCGAGGGGTTGTATTTGTTAGTTGGGGATCATAATTCACTGAGTAACATTAGGTTACTCATCCAACTCCGTTGTCCTTTTTGCAGGTAGCTTAGGTAAGGATGATCGGATAGCTGGATGCTGGACGTTAGGACCGCCGGTGTAGATTTTCATGCCTTTTGTAAACGGTATTGTGGATTTGTGTTTAGTTGACTCGATTTGGCATTAGGCCGGGACCGGTCTCGAATTGTATCAATGTATGGATATTTCTCGAATCAATAAAGTAATTGTTTTATATGCGTTTCATGAGTACTCTGATATTTGACTAGTCCGGTCTAACACAACGTTAGGTCGAGGTACGGGTTGAAAAGCCTTAGGCCTTGAACTAACGGAAAACGCTAACTCTAGATACGGGTTGCAAAGCCTTATGCCTTGACGCAGCGGGACGAGTTAGTGGATGAACTGGTCTAGGTCGTGGAGTAAAGTTTGTGACTCTGACCGGATTGTCCCTAGCCCGTCACGTAGCGCTTCCGGACCATGGTGTTGGGTTGGACGGTCAGTCATGTTCTTGTTTGATTGTTGGCTGGCCGGTTGGCCTTTCATCTCCAACCCTGGGTATTGGACGGTCGATCAGTCATGTTCTTGTTTGATTGTTGGCCGGTTGATCGACCATATGTCTAGGACGGTTCGGGGGTGTTACAGAGGTGGTATCATAGCATGGTTTCGTCCATGCTTTCGGAACTCATGATTTAATCGGTTTTTGAATATTTTATCGAGTCAAAAAGATTCACAAAAGGCATTAGGGAAACCGGTCACTTCCAGTGTTAGTATTTATTGTTTTATGAATTAGGATTGAGATAGTGGAATCTAGAACAGTTAGGTTGCTGGTTAGAATTGCGGTTAGGTTGCATTGTTAGTATTTGCTGGGTTAGTAGATTATGTGATTAATTGTCTACTAACTTGCATGTGAGGTGTTCTTTTGAGTTGCAGCGAGTAAGTGTGTTTGTTGATCGGTACTCTAAGGGATGAAAACCTTAAAGTGGAGGGAGTTCGAGGCCAAACCCAAACCCGAAGCGAAAGAGGAGAGACAGTTTCAGAGGGACTGGACAGTGGAATGGACTGGACAGATGGGAGGAAACAAGACTTCGTTGGGAAAGGACTTCATCAGTACTTGGGAAGACGAAGATCGAGAAGGATTTGAGGAATCTGGACAAGGTTGATATCTACAGAAAGAACAATTTAGTATCATGGGCAATCAGTGTTATGGCAGAATAAGAGAAAGAGGACGACTCAGTCAAGAGATATGAAGACGATTGTGGAGACCTTGAGGAAGACACTCAAGGAACAGTTGTGGACAGAGTAAAGAGGTTATGGAGACGCTTGGAGAATGTTGTGAAGACGAGCAATTTCGCAACTAAGAATTCGAGGACGAATTCTGTTAAGGGGGGGGGAGAATGTAGAAACCCGTTAAAAAAAAAAGAAAGAAAAGAGTGGTAGAGTATCTTTGTGGTGGTCGAGTCGCGGGTGATAAGGATCGATCAAGAAGTTTTGAAGTATGAAGTGGCGAAGAAGTGATCGTGATTTAACTATGAGTCGAATAAGTTTCTCGACCATAGTTAGAAGATGTCTTAGATTGATGAGATGAACGTTTTGGAAGCATAATAATTTTGGAAGCATGACGGTTTAGAAGCTCGACGTTTTGGAAGAATGACGTTTCTTCAGCACGAAGTTTTCTGCAAAACTTCGTATCAGCGGAATACTATTTCGAAGACATTGGAAACATGGTGAGAATTAAGCATGACGGGAAGCAAGCACGACAGGAAGCAAGCACAACGGGATCGAAGCACGACGGGAAAACCCAAAATTGGACGAAAACCCTAATTTCAGTATTACGAAAGTTTTCGATGAAGCCAAAGGATCGGGAAATTTTTACCGCCAGGTCAGAGTTCAGATTGGAGTTTATTAAAAATATTTAGCTCATCAGAAAGGGAGCGGAAAAATATTCGGGATTGATCGCGAAACGAAAATATGCCGGAAAGGTCAAAAATCGCGTAGACCGACCAAGAAGCTCGAGGTGTCCCTATGCATATGGCCAGGACGTTCTGTCTATCACATCAGCAGCTGAGTGTCAACACAAGGATGAGGTGTAGACGTGCATTAAAGCTGAACATGCAGCTTGACACATAGAAGCACGAGGTGGAACGGCCAAGCACGAGGTGTCTCCGCGCATGCAACCGAAGCATGCTGATCGACATGTGTGAAGATGTGTGTCGCCTTGCATGAGCTCCAGTCATGCATCCTGACATCTGGAAGGAGTGGTGGCGTCCTGCATGTATCCTGGACATGCAGCCAGCCATGTGGAGCATGAGGTGTCGCCGTGCATGCGTCCGGAGCCATGCGGAGCGACACACGGGCTGCCACCAACCTGAAGCTGATTGGCTGGTGTCTCCTATAAATACCCCACGACCCCTGCTCATTTATTCACACCCAGACCTGTCCAAACCAAGTTAAAACCGTGAGAGAAAAGTAGAAAAAGAAAGCAAGTGATTCCGAGCTATTTCGAGAGTCTTAGAGAGTTTTCGAGATCAGTTCTCTATTGATTTGGAGTCAGCGCCTTGGGAAGGTTCTGTCCAACTGAAGGCCAATCAAATGAAGATCAGCTCAGATGGGAATCAAGTCAACGTGGCCAGAGAGAAAGAGAGAGAGAAGGAAAGTGTTCGATCTAGAGTTTGATCGATTTTGAAGACCGAGAAGGCCAGTTCCGTCCAATCGATGATTCTATACGATTGTGAGGTGGAAGCTCTGTCCATATCTATCCGTCCAGGCCAGTCATATTCTGTGATGGTCAAGTGGAGGTGCCGTCCGGAGTTAGTTCAGTTCCACGGTTTCAGATCAGTCGAAGTTATGCTCGATACTCCACCGAGAAGTCCGAAGAACTGTCCAAAATCTAGAGGAGGTTCTGTCCGAGTCCAGATCAGCCTGTCGAGGCCTGTCAGCTTCTTCATGGTGAAGCCAAGGTTGTGTCCAAGACAAGATCAGTCCAGTCCAGTCAAGTCAAGTCGTCCATTGGGTTTTGGCCAAGTCCTCTCCGATCAACCAGCTGCTTATCGGCAAAGAACACTGTGAGTTATGATCAATTGATTGCTGACTTGTTTTCATGCAGGTTCCCGTTACTTGGAAATTGGATCATGGCAGGAGGCCAAGTCTAACTGAGTAACGGTTTGATTAGTTAATAGTAGAGTATTAGTTGATTGAGTTGATAGCATGCTTAGTTATTGCTTGGGAATCATAGTAGCATGCTAATGGTTAGGTTGTTTGGTTAGTTAGCGAATGTTGAATGTTTGCTTGTTAATTAATGCTTGTTGATTGAGGTTAGTCAGCTCTTGGTAAGGGAGTGACTAACTGGTTGAGTTGTTTAGTGATGATATTGTGGTTAGTGCTGTAGAGTTAGAGTGCGATGCCATATAGCTTGTGTGTAACCCACCATGCTAGGCATGTTTGAGGTGGATTAGTGTTTCCTCGACCTCGTACCCAGTGGGTTTAAGGAAACCCCTTATTCGCTGGATCAAGAGCACTCAGAGAGACGGGGTCATGGCCTATGGCTGAGTGGTTACACGGACGGGGTAGTGACCGGCAGTGACCCGACTGTACTGGGGCTGTCTCGTGGTGACCCGACCGTACTGTGGGCCGCGATCGTCGTGTAACAACCGGCAGTGGCCCGACTGTACTGGGGCTGTTGCGCGGTGACCCGACTGTACTGTGGGCCGTGTTCGGTTGAAAGTTCCTTCTTCTGGTCTTTGTGATAGGGAGATAGGATATTGCCGAGGATAGAGGAGGAACACTAAGTCACAAAGGGCCCTAGTTATAGTGTAGATAGTGTAGAGGGTTGTTGAACCCTAGATTGGGTTGAGTTTGAGTTTAAGTGGTTAGCTAGTCATTAGTGGTTATGATTTCATACCGTTAATTATCTAGCTATTATTATCTGCTGCGTATTTCGGATATTGCTTATTGCATATCTATTGAATTATGTTGTTAGGTGAACCTCTCTCTTTAGAATGTTTGGGGTGGGATAGCGAGGGGTTGTATTTGTTAGTTGGGGATCATAATTCACTGAGTAACATTATGTTACTCATCCAACTCCGTTGTCCTTTTTGCAGGTATCTTAGGTAAGGATGATCGGATAGCTGGATGCTGGACGTTAGGACCGCCGGTGTAGATTTTCATGCCTTTTGTAAACGGTAATGTGGATTTGTGTTTAGTTGACTCGATTTGGCATTAGGCCGGGACCGGTCTCGAATTGTATCAATGTATGGATATTTCTCGAATCAATAAAGTAATTGTTTTATATGCGTTTCATGAGTACTCTGATATTTGACTAGTCCGGTCTAACACAACGTTAGGTCGAGGTACGGGTTGAAAAGCCTTAGGCCTTGAACTAACAGAAAACGCTAACTCTAGGTACAGGTTGCAAAGCCTTATGCCTTGACGCAGCGGGACGAGTTAGTGGATGAACTGGTCTAGGTCGTGGAGTAAAGTTTGTGACTCTGACCGGATTGTCCCTAGCCCGTCACGTAGCGCTTCCGGACCATGGTGTTGGGTTGGACGGTCAGTCATGTTCTTGTTTGATTGTTGGCTGGCCGGTTGGCCTTTCATCTCCAACCCTGGGTATTGGACGGTCGATCGGTCATGTTCTTGTTTGATTGTTGGCCGGTTGATCGACCATATGTCTAGGACGGTTCGGGGGTGTTACAGACACCCACGGACATCCTGTGTGTACTGAACAGACAGCCCACGTGGGCCAAAATCACCCGAACAGTCCACAGGAAGGGCCAGCGTGCTTAGTCCAAGGACCAGCGTGCTGATATGTGTACTAATGGACAGCCACATACGTCCTGTGTGTGTGCTGACGGACACACACAGACACGAACGGACAACCACAGACTTCCTGTGTGTGCTGACGGACAGCCACGGACGTCTTCTGTGTGCTGGCGAACACCCACTGACGTCCTGTGTGTACTGAACAGACAACCCACGTGAGCCAAAATCACCCAAACAATCCACGGGAAGGGCCAGCGTGCTGAGTCCAAGGATCAACGTGCTGATATGTGTACTGATGGACAGCCACGGACGTCTTGTGTGTGCTGACGGACACACACGAACACACACAGACAGCCACAGACGTCATGTGAGTGCTGACGGACACACACGAACGTTTTGTTTGTGCTGACGGACACCCACGGACGTCCTGTGTGTGCTAACGAACACACACGAACAGCAACGGACGTCCTGTGTCTGCTGACGGACAGCCACATACAGCCACGGACGTCCTGTGTGTGCTGGCGGACACCCACGGACGTCCTGTGTGTACTGAACAAACAGCCCACGTGGGCCAAAATCACCCAAACAGTCCATGGGAAGGGCCAGCGTGCTGATTCCAAGGACAAACGTGCTTATATGTGTACTGATGGACAGCCACGAACGTCCTGTGTGTGCTGACGGACACACACGGACACAGATGGACAGCCACAGACGTCCTGTGTGTGCTGACGGACACACACGGACGTCCTGTTTGTGCTGACGGACACCCTCGGACGTCCTGTGTGTGCTGACGAACACACACGGACACACACGGACAGCAACATACGTCCTGTGTGTGCTGACGGACAGCCACAGACAGTCATGGACGTCCTGTGTGTGCTGACGGACACACGCAGACACGAACGGACAACCACAGACATCCTGTGTGTGCTGATGGACAGCCACGGACGTCCTGTTTGTGCTGGCGGACACCCACGGACGTCCTGTGTGTACTGAACAGACAGCCCACGTGGGCCAAAATCACCCAAACAATCCACGGGAAGGGCCAGCGTGCTGAGTCCAAGGACCAACGTGCTGATATGTGTACTGATGGACAGCCACAGACGTCCTGTGTGTGCTGGCGGACAGCCATGGACGTCCTATGTGTACTGAACAGACAGCCCACGTGGGCCAAAATCACCCAAACAGTCCACGGGAAGGGCCAGCGTGCTGAGTCCGAGGACCAACGTGCTGATATTTGTACTGATGGACTGCCACGGATGTCCTGTGTGTGTTGACGGACACACACAGACACACACAGACAGCCACAGACGTCCTGTGTGTGCTAACGGACACACACGGATGTCATGTTTATGCTGACGGACACCCACAGACGTCCTATGTGTGCTGATGATGGACACACATGGACAGCCACTGACGTCCTGTGTGTGCTGACGGACAGCCACAGACAGCCATGGACGTCCTGTGTGTGCTGGCGGACACCCACGGACGTCCTGTGTGTACTGAACAGACAGCCCACGTGGGCCAAAATCACACAAACGTGCTGATATGTGTACTGATGGACAGCCACGAACGTCCTGTGTGTGCTGACGGACACACACGGACACAGACGGATAGCCACGGACGTCCTGTGTGTGCTGACGGACACACACGGATGTCCTGCTTGTGCTGACGGACACCCTCGGACGTCCTGTGTGTGCTGACGAACACACACGGACACACACGGACGGCCACGGACGTCCTGTGTGTGCTGACGGACAGCCACAGACAGCCACAGACGTCCTGTGTGTGCTGGCGGACAGCCACAGACGTCCTATGTGTACTGAACAGACAGCCCACGTGGGCCAAAATCACCCAAACAGTCCACGGGAAGGGCCAGCGTGCTGAGTCCAAGGACCAACGTTCTGATGGACTGATGGACTGCCACGGATGTCCTGTGTGTGCTGACGGACACACACGGACACACACAGACAGCCACAGACGTCTGTGTGTGCTAACGGACATACACGGATGTCATGTTTATGCTGACGGACACCCACAGACCTCCTGTGTGTGCTGATGGACACACATGGACAGCCACTGACGTCATGTGTGTGCTGACGGACAGCCACATACAGCCATGGACGTCCTGTGTGTGCTGGCGGACACCCACGGACGTCCTGTGTGTACTGAACAGACAGCCCACGTGGGCCAAAATCACCCAAACAGTCCACAGAAAGGGACAGCGTGCTGAGTCCAAGGACCAACGTGCTGATATGTGTACTGATGGACAGCCACGAACGTCCTGTATGTGCTGACGGACACACACGGACAGCCACGGACGTCCTGTGTGTGCTGACGGACACACATGGACAGCCACGGACGTCCTGTATGTGCTGACGGACACACACGGACGTCCTGTTTGTGCTGACGGACACACACGGACGTCCTGTTTGTGCTGACGGACACACACGGACGTCCTTTTTGTGCTGATGGACACACACGGACGTCCTACGTGTGCTGACGGACACACACAAACGTCCTGTTTGTGCTGACGGACACACACGGACGTCCTATGTGTGCTGACGGACACACACGAACACACACGGACGTCCTGTTTGTGCTGACGGACACCCTCGGACGTCCTGTGTGTGCTGACAAACACACACAGACACACACGGACAGCAACAGACGTCCTGTGTGTGCTAACGGACAGCCACGGACGTCCTGTGTGTGCTGACAAACACACACGGACACACACGGACAGCAACATACGTCCTGTGTGTGCTGACGAACAGCCACAGACAGTCATGGACGTCCTGTGTGTGCTGACGGACACACACAGACACGAACGGACAACCACAGACATCCTGTGTGTGCTGATGGACAGCCACGGACGTCCTGTTTGTGCTGGCGGACACCCACGGACGTCCTGTGTGTACTGAACAGACAGCCCACGTGGGCCAAAATCACCCAAACAATCCACGGGAAGGGCCAGCGTGCTGAGTCCAAGGACCAACGTGCTGATATGTGTACTGATGGACAGCCACAGACGTTCTGTGTGTGCTGGCGGACAGCCATGGACGTCCTATGTGTACTGAACAGACAGCCCACGTGGGCCAAAATCACCCAAACAGTCCACGGGAAGGGCCAGCGTGCTGAGTCCGAGGACCAACGTGCTGATATTTGTACTGATGGACTGCCACGGATGTCCTGTGTGTGTTGACGGGCACACACAGACACACACAGACAGCCACAGACGTCCTGTGTGTGCTAACGGACACACACGGATGTCATGTTTATGCTGACGGACACCCACAGACGTCCTATGTGTGCTGATGATGGACACACATGGACAGCCACTGACGTCCTGTGTGTGCTGACGGACAGCCATGGACGTCCTGTGTGTGCTGGCGGACACCCACGGACGTCCTGTGTGTACTGAACAGACAGCCCACGTGGGCCAAAATCACACAAACGTGCTGATATGTGTACTGATGGACAGCCATGAACGTCCTGTGTGTGCTGACGGACACACACGGACACAGACGGATAGCCACGGACGTCCTGTGTGTGCTGACGGACACACACGGATGTCCTGCTTGTGCTGACGGACACCCTCGGACGTCCTGTGTGTGCTGACGAACACACACGGACACACACGGACGGCCACGGACGTCCTGTGTGTGCTGACGGACAGCCACAGACAGCCACAGACGTCCTGTGTGTGCTGGCGGACAGCCACGGACGTCCTATGTGTACTGAACAGACAGCCCACGTGGGCCAAAATCACCCAAACAGTCCACGGGAAGGGCCAGCGTGCTGAGTCCAAGGACCAACGTTCTGATGGACTGATGGACTGCCACGGATGTCCTGTGTGTGCTGACGGACACACACGGACACACACAGACAGCCACAGACGTCTGTGTGTGCTAACGGACATACACGGATGTCATGTTTATGCTGACGGACACCCACAGACGTCCTGTGTGTGCTGATGGACACACATGGACAGCCACTGACGTCATGTGTGTGCTGACGGACAGCCACAGACAGCCATGGACGTCCTGTGTGTGCTGGCGGACACCCACGGACGTCCTGTGTGTACTGAACAGACAGCCCACGTGGGCCAAAATCACCCAAACAGTCCACAGAAAGGGACAGCGTGCTGAGTCCAAGGACCAACGTGCTGATATGTGTACTGATGGACAGCCACGAACGTCCTGTATGTGCTGACGGACACACACGGACAGCCACGGACGTCCTGTGTGTGCTGACGGACACACATGGACAGCCACGGACGTCCTGTATGTGCTGATGGACACACACGGACGTCCTGTTTATGCTGACGGACACACACGGACGTCCTGTTTGTGCTGACGGACACACACGGACGTCCTTTTTGTGCTGATGGACACACACGGACGTCCTACGTGTGCTGACGGACACACACAAACGTCCTGTTTGTGCTGACGGACACACACGGACGTCCTATGTGTGCTGACGGACACACACGGACACACACGGACGTCCTGTTTGTGCTGACGGACACCCTCGGACGTCCTGTGTGTGCTGACAAAGACACACAGACACACACGGACAGCAACAGACGTCCTGTGTGTGCTAACGGACAGCCACGGACGTCTTGTGTGTGCTGACGGACACACACAGACACGAACGGACAACCACAGACATCCTGTGTGTGCTGATGGACAGCCACGAACGTCCTGTGTGTGCTGGCGGACACCCATGGACGTCCTGTGTGTACTGAACAGACAGCCCACTTGGGCCAAAATCACCCAAACAATCCACGGGAAGGGCCAGCGTGCTGAGTCCAAGGACCAACGTGCTGATATGTGTATTGATGGACAGCCACAGACGTCATGTGTGTGCTGACGGACACCCACGGACGTCTTGTGTGTGCTGACGGACACACACGGACACACACGAACAGCATCGGACGTCCTGTGTGTGCTGACGGACAGCCACAGACAGCCACGGACGTCCTGTGTGTGCTGGCGGACACCCACGGACGTCCTGTGTGTACTGAACAAACAGCCCACGTGGGCCAAAATCACCCAAACAGTCCACGGGAAGGGCCAGCGTGCTGATTCCAAGGACAAACGTGCTGATATGTGTACTGATGGACAGCCACGAACGTCCTGTGTGTGCTGACGGACACACACGGACATAGAAGGATAGCCACGGACGTCATGTGTGTGCTGACGGACACACACGGATGTCCTGTTTGTGCTGACGGACACCCTCGGACGTCATGTGTGTTCTGACGAACACACACGGACACACACGGACAGCCACGGACGTCTTGTGTGTGCTGACGGACAGCCACAGACAACCACGGACGTCCTGTGTGTGCTGGCGGACACCCACGGACGTCCTGTGTGTACTGAAAAAACAGCCCACGTGGGCCAAAATCACCCAAACAGTCGACGGGAACGGCATGCGTGCTGAGTCCAAGGAAAAATGTGCTGATACGTGTACTGATGGACAGCCATGAACGTCCTGTGTGTGCTGACGGACACACACGGACACACACAGACAGCCACGGACGTCCTGTGTGTGCTGACGGACACACACGGACATCCTGTTTGTGCTGACGGACACACACGGACGTCATGTTCGTGCTGACAGACACCCTAGGACGTCCTGTGTGTGCTGACAGACACACACGGACAACCACGGACGTCTTGTGTGTGCTGACGGACAGCCACAAACAGCCACAGACGTCCTGTGTGTGCTGGCGGACACCCACGGACGTCCTGTGTGTGCAGGCGGACACCCACGGACGTCCTGTGTGTACTGAACAAACAGCCCACGTGTGCCAAAATAACCCAAACAGTCCACGGGAAGGGCCAGCGTGCTGATATGTGTACTGATGGACAGCCACGGACGTCCTCTGTGTGCTGACGGAAACACACGGACACACACGGACACACACGGACTGCCACAGACGTCTTGTTTGTGCTGACAGACACACACAGACGTTCTGTGTGTGCTGACAGACACACACGGACGTCCTGTGTGCTGACGGACACCCACAGACGTCCTGTGTGTACTGATGGACACCCACAGACGTCCTGTGTGTACTGAACAGACAGCCCACTTGGGCCAAAATCACCCAAACAGTCCACGGGAAGGGCCAGCGTGCTGAGTCAAAGGACCAACGTGCTGATATGTGTACTGATGGACAGCCACGGACGTCCTGTGTGAGCTGACGGACACACACAAACAGCCACTGACGTCCTGTGTGTGTTGACGGACATCGACGGATAGCCACAGACGTCCTGTGTGTGCTGGCGGACACCCACAGACGTCCTGTGTGTACTGAATAGACAGCCCACGTGGGCCAAAATCACCCGAACAGTCCACGGGAAGGGCCAGCGTGCTGAGTCCAAAGAACAGCTTGCTGATATGTGTACTAATGGACAGCCACATACGTCCTGTGTGTGTGCTGACGAACACACACAGACACAAACGGACAGCCACAGACGTCCTGTGTGGGCTGACGGAAAGCCACAAACGTCCTGTGTGTGCTGGTGGACACCCACGAACGTCCTGTTGTACTGAACAGACAACCCACATGGGCAAAAATAATCCAAACAATCCACGGGAAGGGCCAGCGTGCTGAGTCAAAGGACCAACGTGCTGATATGTGTACTGATGGACAGACACAGACGTGCTGTGTATGCTGACGGACACACACGGACAGCCACAGACGTCCTGTGTGTGTTGATGGACAGCCACGGTGATACAGGCCGGGATTCAGACTGCTCAATTGGACGGTCAGAGGTTCAAGAACCGGACTCGACAGGACGGAGGACGGACAGACGGACGGACGGACGGATGGACGGACGGCTAGGGCGCGGCTTGGTCGGATGCGGGGGATGGAGATGGCCGATCTGGTTCCTGAAACAAATGAGAAATATTTTTATGAGTTTTATGAATCAAAATGATGAACATGAAGAATACTAAATGAAAAATAAAGAACAGAAAGTAAATATGATTTTTTATAGGCTTTTATATCAATGGATGATCTATAACTATATGATGCTGAAATGAAACAAAAACAAGAGAAGGATAGAGATGGAGGATGGATTCAAGTTGCTGGATGTGTATCTCTCTCAACAAGAACAATGGATGGAGGTGGATAGCTATGGGATTTGGCTTGCTGGATGTGTATCACTCTCAAGGCAAATCGATGGATGGATGGAGGTGAAGAATCGCCACAAGCTTGGTGGTTGAAGCTTGATAAGACTCGGCTGCTCTCTCTTGTTTCTCACAGAAAAAGACTTAGGGTTTTAGGTTTGCAAAGCCAAATTATTTCGTAAAAGACTTGAGGCAAAAATCGCCAACCACATAGAGTTATATAGGGTTTATCCCTTATGGGACTCAAAGATAAAAAGGCCTTAAACAAGCTGGCCAAAAATAAGGCTGAAACAATAGCCCAAAGTCTTAACCAAATAAATTAAAATAAACCAGACATCTGGTTGTCGGTTTGAGAAGGCCTAGACCAAGGCTAATAGCATGCTTGCATGTTGCCTCATTAAAACCTTACCAAGAAAACCCAATGGGACAAAACTTGGTGAGAAAAGAGTACAACACATGCTACTCCCCTTGGTGGTTGGCTAGATCTCAGAACCGGAAAGAGTTGGAGTGGATGAAGTGGGAATTGAATCTGGTCCAAGCTCGGATGTGGAAATGAGAAGTCCGGCTTGGTTGAGTCTGAACTGGATCGGGCCGGCCGCGTCCTCAACCTTCGTTGGGCCAGCTTGATCTTGAATCTTCAACTGGACCATCTCCTCAATCAGCAGCTGGTCCTGGTCAGTCTGTCTATCTCGATCAAGAATTTGTAGGACAGCTTTGGTGAAACCTTCTCGCAAGGCCCTGGTTCCACTCCGGGTAGTCGGACCGCGCCTAACTATAGGAACCTCTACTTGGATGGCCTCATCATTCCCTCCCTCTTGAAGAGGTTCTGGCCTCAGAACACCATCATCTGCAAAGTCATCATTACTATCTGCATGGAAAGGAGACAACTCCGAGACATTGAAAGTATGTGAAATTTTAAATTCAGCTGGGAGGTCAAGGATATAGGCATTGTCGTTGATCTTCTTTAGGATGCGGAATGGTCCTGTCCCACGAGGAGAAAGCTTGGACTTCTGGGCTTCTGGAAACCTCTCTGGCCGCATGTGTAACCACACCAAGTCTCCGGGTTTGAACAGCACCTCCTTCCTCTTCTGGTCATACTTGGCCTTGACCTTAGTCTCCTTGTCCTTCAAGTGCATGTTCTTAACAAACTCTGCCTTGGCGACTCCATCACGACTGCGGTACATGGAGCTGGGCAGTTCGGTGAAGTCTAAAGGAGTCTCTGGCTGAAACCCATAAACAATCTCAAAAGGTGACAGGTTAGTAGTAGAGTGCTTAGCGTGGTTATAAGCAAACTCAACAAAATGCAAACAAGATAACCAATTTCTTAAATTCTTACCGACCGTAGTTCTCAACAGTTGAGAGAGTGTACGCTTTACTACCTCAGTTTGGCCGTCGGTTTGGGGATGGGAAGTGGTCGAGAATAGTAGCTTGGTTCCGAACTTGCCCCATAGTGTCTTCCAGAAATGGCTGAGGAACTTGGCATCACGGTCAGACACAATGGTTCGAGGAACTCCATGTAGTCGGACCACTTCTTTGAAGAATAGGTCGGCTGTCTGAGTGGCATCATTTGTGGTGTTACAGTCTATGAAATGGGCCATCTTGGAGAACCTGTCTACCACTACAAAAATGGAATCCTTGTGGTTTATCTTGGGTAAACCCAGCACAAAGTCCATAGAAATGTCTACCCAAGGGTGGTTAGGAATCGGCAATGGCATTTGTAAACTGTAAGGATGTGACCTGGACTTGGTTTTAAGGCAAGTAGTGCACTTGGCGCATATGCTCTCCACATCCCTCTTCATGTTTGGCCAAAAGAAATGTTCAGTTAGGACACTCAAGGTCTTGTCCCGACCAAAGTGTCCCATGAGGCCGTCACCATGGGCCTCCCGAACCAGCAGTTCCCTCATGGCTCCTTTGGGAATGCACAACCTCTTTCCCTTGAACAGGAACCCCTCATGCTGGTAGTATGGTCCGAAAGCCCCCTTCTCAGTGTTCCTGAAAACTTCATTAAAATCAAGATCAGTGGCATAAAATTCTTTAATATGTTCGAATCCCATGATCTTGGCCTCCATGGTCACAATGAGAGTGTGTCTCCGGGACAGTTCATCGGCCACCACATTGTCTTTGCCCTTCTTGTACTTGATCACATAGGGAAAGGTCTCCACGAACTCGAGCCATCTGTCGTGCCTCTTCTTTAGTGTGGTCTGTCCTTCAAGTGCTTAAGTGTCTCATGATCTGTATGAATAACAAATTCCATAGACAAAAGGTAATGCTGCCAAGTTTCAAGGGACCTTACTAGAGCGTATAGCTCTTTGTCATAGGTTGGGTAGTTGAGGGCAGCTCCACTCAATTTCTCACTAAAGAATGCCACTGGTCTTCCCCCTTGAGTAAGGACAGCTCCAATGCATGTACCTGATGCATCACACTCAATCTCAAAAGTTTTATTAAAATCAGGGAGTGTAAGCACGGGTGCATGAGTTAAACTATATTTAAGCTTGTTGAAAGACTCCTCTTGGGCAGGGCCCCAAACAAAGGATACATTCTTCTTGATCACTGAGGTCATGGGAGCAGCAATGGTGCTGAATTCCTTGACAAACCGCCTATAGAAACTGGCTAGGCCATGGAAACTTCGGACATGCCCAATAGTGGTCGGTGTGGGCCAGTCTTGGATGGCCTTGATCTTCTCTTCATCGACCTTCAAACCCTGTGAGCTCACAACAAAGCCTAAAAATATTAACTGATCAGTGCAAAATACACACTTCTTGAGATTGGCAAAGAGTCCTTCCTGCCTGAGCGCCTTCAAAACCTGTTCTACATGACTAATGTGATTGGATAAGCACTGACTATAGATCAATATGTCATCAAAATAAACAACCACAAATTTACCAATGTAGGGCCTTAGAACCTCGTTCATAAGCCTCATGAAGGTGCTAGGGGCGTTGGTAAGACCAAAGGGCATCACCAGCCACTCATACAAGCCTCGCTTGGTCTTGAAAGTAGTCTTCCACTCGTCACCCTCCTTCATCCGAACTTGGTGATAGCCACTCCTAAGATCAATCTTGGATATCACGGTGGAACCACTCAGTTCATCTAACATATCATCAAGTCTAGGAATGGGGTACCGATATTTTATGGTGATGTTGTTGATGGCTCGGCAATCAACACACATACGCCATGTTCCATCCTTCTTAGGCACCAAGAGGACGGAAACTGCACATGGGCTGAGACTCTCTCGAATGTACCCCTTGTCCATGAGGTCTTGGACCTGTCTCTCCAGCTCCTTAGCCTCCTCCGGATTGACTCGGTACGCGGCTCGGTTTGGAAGTGGGGAGCCTGGCACAAAGTCTATCTGATGTTTGATGGGGTGGTAAGCCGGCTGGTATCTCATCAGGGAACACATCCTTGTACTGGTCCATTAGTACTTGCATCTCAGCTGGACAATCTGATGCCTCAAAACCTGCAAAACAACCTTCCTTGAAAACCATTAGTAGCACCTGTGTGTCTTGCTGCAATGATTTAATCAATTTACTAGAAGAGATGTAAAGGTTAGTTTTACTAAACAGTCCAGACTGATCCATGGCCCTTTGCATCTCGTATACCTCTTGTGGACTGAGAGGAGCCAGGCTGTGCTTCTTGTTGTTGTGGGTAAAGCTGTAGATGTTAGTCCTCCCATGGTGAATGGTCTCCTTGTCAAACTGCCAAGGCCTCCCTAACAGTAGATGCCCGGCTTGCATAGGAACCAAATCACACTTCACCTGGTCCTGGTACTTACCAGTACAAAAGGAAACAACAACTTGCTCCGAGATTTTAAGCTCTGTCTCATCATTGAGCCACTTGAGCTTGTATGGCCTAGGGTGTGGCAACTTTGCTAGTCCTAATTTTTCAACAAGGTACCTGCTGGCCACATTAGTGCAAGAGGCACCATCAATAATTAGACTACATACCTTGCCCTCCACGCTACATCTTGTATGGAAGATGTTCTCTCGTTGGACGGTCTCTGGATCAAAGAGAGCACTGAGAGCTCGTCTAACCACCAGCAGCTAACCAGTTTCAGCATAGTCCACTATCTCATCACCGGAGTCAGCCATCTCTACATCGGCCTCGTCTTGGGACTCATACTCGCCGTCCGCCTGAAGGATCATGACACGCTTGTTCGGACAGTCCCTGGCGTAGTGCCCCTTCCCCTGACATTTGAAACAAGTAATATCACGAGTTCTTTGAGCTTGGGCTTGTCCCTTACCTGGTTCGGATGACCTGGTTTGGACTGGTCGGATTGGCTCTTCTTGAACCGGTTTTCCACTTCAATGGATTTGTTCTTCTCAACCCCTTTGGATCCGGATGGATCCCATGGCGTCTTGTTCCTGGCACTAGAGGCGCTCTTCCTTTTAATGTGCTGCTCGGCCTGGATGGCATAGTGGAGGAGATCGTTGAAGTTGATGTAGGTCTGCCTCTCCACCTTGCGAGCAATGCGGTCTTGAAGACCTTCCAAGAACTGAGCCATCATAACCTCTTCGGTCTCGCGCGTCCTGAGCTTGTTCTTGAGAGCCTCAAACTCCTCAAAGTACTCCTCTACGGTCCTAGTACCCTGAGACAACTTGCGAAAACGTTTTAGTAAGTCCCGCTGGTAGTATGAGGGAATATACCTTGAACGGAGCTTAGCTCACATCTCCTCCCAAGTCCCAATCCTATAGACTCTGCCAACCTCGGCTACTTCTCTGTCCCACCAGGTTAGGGCATTGTCTGTCAGTTGGGCTGCGGCTAGGGCGATCTTCTTGGCCTCGGTATAGCGGTAGTACTCAAAGATGTACTCCATGCGCCTCTCCCATTCAATGTAGGCGTCCGGGTTAACCTTTCCAGCAAAGGTTGGAGGAGTAAGTTTGAGATCCTTGCCTCCTTGCCAAGCTACTTTATCGTCTCGGAATCTCCTTCGGACCGGGCTCCCATCGCCTTGGACCCGATACTCACGTCCGGCCCATTCGTGCCGCGGCTTGTCCGGTTTGGTACGGTCAGTGTCCGAGTTGTCCTCACTGGATTGGGACTGTTGCTCTTCTGGAATGGGTTGGTTTCTCCTCCTTGGCTGTGGAGCGTTAGCTCGGTTCCTTCCTGTTATCTGAGCCAGCTGCTCAGTCACAGTAGCCAGTGTGGCTTGGAGTTCAGCATGGTTAGCCAACAGCTGAGCATTGATCTCGGCTTGTGTTGGTGCTCCATTTAGGTCTCCCATGTCTCCTGCGACAAGAGAGGAAAGAAAGAAAGAGTGATTTGCAAAGAATCAAAGAAGAAGGAAAGGATATCTAAATAAGGTATGCAATGAATGTAAAACTTCTTTTTTTTTTTTTAAATTTGAGTTTCGAAAAATTTAAAAATGGAAAGGACAATCTTTCCTTTTTTTTTTTTTGTAAATTGGAAAAACTTGAAGTGCAAGCCAAGAAAAATTAAATGCAATTAAATGGAAATCCGAATCAAAAAAGGAAAGTAAAAATCGATGGATGCCAAAAACAAGTTACTGGAATGAAAGATGCAAAAAAATGGATCAAAAGATATGCAAGGAAAACCAGTTTGAACTCGCCAAGAAAAGCAAGAACAAATGCAATTTTTTTTTTTTTGAAAATCAAGAGAATGAACCAAGCAACTAACAAAGTCAAAGGGATAGGATACAACCAAAGGTGTAGGAGCTTTGAGCTCTGATACCAAAATGATACAGGCCGGGATTCAGACTGCTCAATTGGACGGTCAGAGGTTCAAGAACCCGACTCGACAGGACGGAGGACGGACGGACGGCTAGGGCACGACTTGGTCGGATGCGGGGGATGGAGATGGCCGATCTGGTTCCTGAAACAAATGAGAAATATTTTTATGAGTTTTATGAATCAAAATGATGAACAGGAAGAATACTAAATGAAAAATGAAGAACAGAAAGTAAATATGATTTTTTAAAGGCTTTTATATCAATGGATGATCTATAACTATATGATACTGAAATGAAACAAAAACAAGAGAAGGATAGAGATGGAGGATGGATTCAAGTTGCTGGATGTGTATCTCTCTCAACAAGAACAATGGATGGAGGTGGATAGCTATGGGATTTGGCTTGCTGGATGTGTATCACTCTCAAGGCAAATCGATGGATGGATGGAGGTGAAGAATCACCACAAGCTTGGTGGTTGAAGCTTGATAAGACTCGGCTGCTCTCTCTTGTTTCTCACAGAAAAAGACTTAGGGTTTTAGGTTTGCAAAGGCAAATTATTTCATAAAAGACTTGAGGCAAAAATCGCCAACCACATAGAGTTATATAGGGTTTATCCCTTATGGGACTCAAAGATAAAAAGGCCTTAAACAAGCTGGCCGAAAATAAGGCTGAAACAATAGCCCAAAGTCTTAACCAAATAAATTAAAATAAACCAGACATCTGGTTGTCGGTTTGAGAAGGCCTAGACCAAGGCTAATAGCATGCTTGCATGTTGCCTCATTAAAACCTTACCAAGAAAACCCAATGGGACAAAACTTGGTGAGGAAAGAGTACAACACATGCTACTCCCCTTGGTGGTTGGCTAGATCTCAGAACCGGAAAGAGTTGGAGTGGATGAAGTGGGAATTGAATCTGGTCCAAGCTCGAATGTGGAAATGAGAAGTACGGCTTGGTTGAGTCTGAACTGGATCAGGCCGGCTGCGTCCTGAACCTCCGTTGGGCCGGCTTGATCTTGAATCTTCAACTGGACCATCTCCTCAATCAGCAGCTGGTCCTGGTCAGTCTGTCCATCTTGATCAAGGATTTGTTGGACAGCTTTGGTGAAACCTTCTCGCAAGGCCCTGGTTCCACTCCGGGTAGTCGGACCGCGCCTAACTATGGGAACCTCTACTTGGATGGCCTCATCACACGGACAGCCACATACATCCTGTGTGTTCTGGCAGACACCCACGGACGTCCTGTGTGTACTGAACAGACAGCCCACGTGGGCCAAAATCACCCGAACAGTCAACGGGAAGAGCCAGCGTGCTGAGTCCAAGGACCAGCGTGCTGATATGTGTACTGATGGACAGCCACAGACGTCGTGCGTGTGCTGACGGACACACACGGACACACACAGACAGCCACGGACGTCCTGTGTGTGCTGACGAAAAGCCACGGACAGCAATGAACGTCCTGTGTGTGCTGGTGGACACCCACGGACGTCTTGTGTGTACTGAAAAAACATCCCACGTGCGCCAAAATCACCCAAACAGTCAACGGGAAGGGCCAGCGTGCTTAGTCCAAGGACCAACGTGCTGATATGTGTACTGATGGATAGCCACGGACGTCATGTGCATGCTGACAAAGACAGACGGACACACACGGACAGCCACGGACGTCCTATGTGTGCTGGGGGACAGCCACGGACGTCCAGTGTGTACTGAACAAACAGCCCACGTGGGCCAAAATCACCCGAACAGTCCACGAGAAGCGTCAGCATGCTCAGTCCAAGGACCAACGTGCTGATATGTGTACTGATGGACCGCCACAGACGTCCTGTGTGTGCTGATGGACACACACGGACACACACGGACAGCCGCGGACGTCCTTTGTGTGCTGATGGACAGCCACGGACGTCTTGTGTGTGCTGACGGACACCCACAGATGTCATGTGTGTACTGAACAGACAGCCCACGTGGGCCAAAATCACCCGAACAGTCCACGGGAAGAGCCAGCGTGCTGAGTCCAAGTGGGCTGTCGGTCAGCACACACATGACGTCTGTGGCTGTCCATCAGTACACATATCAGCACGTTGGTCCTTGGACTCAGCACGCTGGCCCTTCCCATGGATTGTTCGGGTGATTTTGGCCCACGTGGGCTGTCTGTTCAGTACACACAGGATTTCCGTGGGTGTCCGCCAGCACACACAGGACATCCGTGTGTGTCCATCAGCACACACAGGACGTCCGTGGCTGTCCGTGTATGTGCTGACGGACACACACGGACAGCCACGGACGTCCTGTGTGTGCTGATGGACACACACGGATGTCCTGTGTGTGCTGAAGGACACCCACAGATGTCCTGTGTGTACTGAACAGACAGCCCACGTGGGCCAAAATCACCCGAACAGTCCACGGGAAGGGCCAGCGTGCTGAGTCAAGGGACCAACGTGCTGATATTTGTACTGGTGGACAGCCATGGACGTCATGTGTGTGCTGATGGACACCCACAGACGTCCTGTGTGTGCGGATGGACAGCCACAGACAGCCACGGATGTCTTGTTTGTGCTGGCGGACACCCACGGACGTCCTCTGTGTACTGAACAGACAGCCCACGTGGGCCAAAATCACCCAAACAGTCCACGGGAAGGGCCAGCGTGCTGAGTCAAGGGACCAACGTGCTGAAATTTGTACTGGTGGACAGCCATGGACGTCATGTGTGTGCTGACGGACACACACGGACACACACGGACACACACAGGCTGCCACGGACGTCGTGTGTGTGCTGCCGGACAGCCACAGACGTCCTATATGTGCTGGCGGACACCCACGGACGTCTTGTTTGTACTGAATAGACAGCCCACGTGGGCCAAAATCACCCAAACAGTCCACAGGAAGGGTCAGCGTGCTGAGTCCAAGGACCAACGTGCAGATATGTGTACTGATGGACAGCCACAGACGTCCTGTGTGTGCTGACGGACACACACGGACAGCCACAGACGTCCTGTGTTTGCTGACGGACACACACGGACGTCCTGTGTGTGCTGACGGACACCCCAGACGTCCTGTGTGTACTGAAAATACAGCCCACGTGGGCCAAAATCACCTGAACAGTCCACGGGAAGGGCCAGCGTGCTGAGTCCAAGGACCAGCGTGCTGATATGTGTACTGATGGACAGCCACAGACGTCCTGTGTGTGCTGACGGACACACAGGACATACACAGATACACACAGTCAGCCACGTACGTCCTGTGTGTGCTGACGGACAGCCACAAACAGCAACGAACGTCCTGTGTGTGCTGGCGGACACCCAGGGACGTCCTGTGTGTACTGAACATACAGCCCACGTGGGCCAAAATCACCCAAACAGTCCACGGGAAGGGCCAGCACCTTTAGCACCGTCAAATGAACCGACGAACCTGGACTGTCGCGTCCTTAAGTTCCCTTCCAACAAACCGTCGGAGCCGGTTGAACTCCTCTTCGTACTCACGTACGGCCCTGCGGCCTTGGGTAAGGTCTAGGAACCTACCTTCCAGACTGTCCCAAGCCTCTACAGGAAAGTATTTGCGGTTGAATTCATCTTCAAAATCCGCAAAACTCTGGAGACTTCCATTGGTGCGCTTGTTTACAGCCAGCCACCAATTATGCGCGTCCCCTTCCAGGAAGTGAACCGCAATGTCTCTCTTGTAATCCTCGGGACAACGAGTTGAGCTGAAGTTTCGGACTAGCCTACTCCTCCACTCGTCTGCCTCAATAGGATTGGCGCTTCCTGAGAAATGCTTCGTCCCTAGACGGGAGATGTGCTGAAGCAAGCTCAGATAGTCCACCTTTTTCCCGGTCCTTTCTGGTGGATCAATCTCGATCACCTCGACCGTTTCCACAACTGGACCATTGGTGTTGGGGGCGGTCATAGCCACAGGCGTAGCTTGGCCAACCGAGGAGTTCACTAATGGCGTGAACAGTTGGGCCATAGCCGCCACCTGAGTCCCCATTACCTTCATGGCCTCTAACAAGTCCTCTTTGGACAGTGTTGCGGTTACATTGGCCGTACCATCGGCCATTTTCTCACGCTGGCCACCATCACGGTTAGCGTTCGAGGATTCCACTTCCTCATCACTCTCCTGATGTTCCTCACCATCCCGTTGCGTCCCCGTAAGGTTAGCCTGATCAGTTGGCAACACATCTTCAGCGTTAGCCGCGGCTGGATTGGTTTGCAAACTGGAGAGATTAGTTCCATCCACGGCCACTTGGCTAGACTGACCGGCCATTCTCTTACTTCTTCGGGACTTTCCCTATTTGGTTTTTCCAGCCTAAGGATTCAGACAATGTTAGTACAAAACATACTAACCATAAACAGAACAAAACAATCCCTAGACTAAGCAATCAAACCTCACCGTGAGACCTAATCAGCTGGCTGCGTGTCTATGTGTGTGGACTACATAACCCAACTATCCTAGAATCAAGCATGCTCTGATACCAACTTGTAAGACCTGTTCCTGGTCTCTCGACCCAACTGGATATGAATGCTTACTTATTAATTTCTTTGCTTGTCTGATTCATTCTAAGTCTTTTCTTTACTCAGTCATATTCGAATATGAGGTTCATAAACAAAGGGATAGATTGCACAGCGGAATAATAATGTATAAACTTTGTATTACTTAGAAACATGAGATTCAATACACAACTTCTTAACAGTCTCATAGACAATCACTAGTTCATCCCTAGCATCATCTAACCACACGTTACACAGCCTCTCACTGACCGAGCCTTCACGGCTCCTTGGCTTGACCAGAACCATCCTTAGTTCCTGAAACCACAACCAGATAAGCATTAATCATAACCAAGAATAGAACGGATTGATTCTACAATGCTTGGCTTGGTTCCTAGAACTTAGATAAACCTCAGTCAACATAATCATAAAACGTATGAACCTACCTACTGTATCCTAAGTCATTCAACCAACCACCCCTTGACTTAGAATCAGATAGATAGTCTAGAATAGATAAACAGAACACACGAACAGATCCGGATCGTCCCCAAAGACCAATCCGTCTAACCGGATAGAATCTAGGTGCGACCGGCCAATGGAGTCCGGCTCAATGGCCCAACGGACTCCCTTACCTGATCCGGCCTTAGGCCTGGATCCAATTGGCCGAGTAAGCCTCAAGCCTAATTCGGAAGGCTTAGCAACCGGTCAGACCTTGCGACTCTACCTTGGCTTAGACAAACCGTGACCTTGTCTTAACTAGACAAGCCATAAGCTGATCCATAAGGATCGGTCCTAACGTGTCCCGAAAGACACCGTTTGGAACATGTACCCTTTGGCCATTCGTGCCTCTTGGACACTCATGACTCTTGACAACTCATGCCCTTTGGGTCATTCCCAACCGTTTGTCCTAACCGCCCAGTCTTGGTGTGATCGGATCATCCCACTAACTGACCTGTGTCTAGGCTAGCGGTTTGATTATGTCCGGCCAAAGTCTAGGGACGTGTCCCTTGGACTCAACCAACACAACCTTTCGTGTTTAACCAGAGAGAAGAGAAGAGAAACGAATTGAAACAGATAAGGAGAGCCGGATGGGACTTAGGAACCGAGCAGAGCCGCGGTGCGGTCGCATGGACTGTCCGTTCGGTCAGATGGAGCCACGGCCCATCACATACCTTGTGAACCACGTCTGGGTTCTCCATGCTCTTCTCCTTGTCTGGATCTCCCATTATTGACCGGAGTTAGTTCTCAAACGACCAGAGTCGCCGGAACACAACACCACCACAATCGGCCTTTCTCTTGGCCGGGACTCTCTCTTTCTCTCTTTCTTTCTCTCTACGTTTTTCTCTGAGTATTTTACTCTGGAATTGGATAATGAAATCGACCAGAGAGCCCCCATATTTATAGAAAACGAGGGGGTAAGTCTTGCCCCACGAACCGGCATGACTTGCTAGCGAATGGGCACCATCGGCCAAGGGTAGTCCCCTTTCGGCCACTTGCATCCCTTCGCCCTTTCTGATTGGGTTTAGGGTCGGTCACAAGCCCAACCCACGCCCTAAGCCTCCTGGACTTAGCCCACGGCCTTGTCCAAAGACCCAACAGCCCATGGCCTCATGACCGGACCTCACAGCCCGCCACTGACCCGGACCCGGACCATCGGCCTAAAGCCCGGACAGTCCGTCTAGCTGAGATGAGCTGACTCTCAGCTGCCTCAGCTGAGTGAGCTAGTAGTCCAGCTAGTGGAGCTGACTTAGTAGGGACTTAGCTGGAGTGAACTGAACCTAGCTTCATTGAGCTGGCCGAGCTACTCGTTCACTTCGTCCACTTACCGTCTTACTCGTCCTAGCTGTCTCTTAGCTTGTATAAGGTTAAGTCTAAGTTTCCTTATGTCCTTAACCTTCTTTCTCGACCATGGAACGCTTGCCTTGATGTCCTAAGACTGGCTTGCACGTTTCCTCGAACCATGGCCGTCCCAACAATCCTATTCAGGATTGGGGGCGTGACAGCTGAGTCCAAGGACCAACGTGCTGCTTTGTGTACTGATGGACAGCCACGGACGTCCTGTGTGTGCTGACGAACAGAGACAGACACACACGGCACACACGGACGGCCACAAACAGCCACGGACATCCTGTGTGTGCTGGCGAACACCCACGGACGTCCTGTGTGTACTGAACAGACAGCCCACGTGGGCCAAAATCACCTAAACAGTCCACGGGAAGGGCCAGCGTGCTGAGTCCTGTCACGCCCCCAATCCTGAATAGGATTGTTGGGACGGCCATGGTTCGATAAAACGTACAAGCCAGTCTTAAGACATCAAGGCAAGCGTTCCATGGTCGAGAAAGAAGGTTAAGGATATAAGGAAACTTAGACTTGACCTTATACAAGCTAAGAGACAGCTAGGACGAGTAAGACGGTAGCTAGGACGAAGTGGACGAGTAGCTCGGCCAGCTCAAGGAAGCTAGGTTCAGTTCACTCCAGCTCAGTCCCTACTAAGTCAGCTCCACTAGCCCGACTACTATCTCACTCAGCTGAGGCAGCTGAGAGTCAGCTCATCTCAGCTAGATGGACTGTCCGGGCTTTAGGCCGATGGTCCGGGTCCGGGTCAGTGGTGGGCTGTGAGGTCCGGCCATGAGGCCATGGGCTGTTGGGTCCTTGGGCAAGGCCGTGGTCTGTGTCCAGGAGGCCTGGGGCGTGGGTTGGGCTTGTGGCCGACCCAAAACCCAATCAGAAAGGGCGAAGGGATGCAAGTGGCCGAAAGGGCGCAACTCTTGGCCGATGGTGCCCATTCGCTAGCAAGTCGTGCCTGTTCGTGGGGCAAGACTTACCCCCTCGTTTTCTATAAATATGGGGGCTCTCTTGTCGATTTCATTGTCCAATTCCAGAGTAAAAATACTCAGAGAAAAACGTAGAGAGAAAGAAAGAGAGAAAGAGAGAGTTCCGGCCAAGAGAAAGGCCGATTGTGGTGGTGTTGTGTTCCGGCGACTCTGATCGTTTGAGAACTAACTCCGGTCAAGAATGGGAGATCAAGACAAGGAGAAGAGCATGGAGAACCCAGACGTGGTTCACAAGGTATGTGATGGGCCGTGGCTCCATCAGACCGAACGGACGGTCCATGCGACCGCACCGCGGCTCTGCTCGGTTCCTAAGTCCCATCCGGCTCTCCTTATCTATTTCAATTCGTTTCTCTTCTCTTCTCTCTGGTTAAACACGAAAGGTTGTGTTGGTTGAGTCCAAGGGACACGTCCCTAGGCTTTGGCCGAACATAACCAGACCGCTAGCCTAGACACGGGTCGGTTAGACGGATGATCCGATCGCACCAAGACTGGGCGGTTAGGACGAACGGTCTGGAATGACCCAAAGGGCACGAGTTGTCAAGAGTCATGAGTGTTCAAAGGTTGTGAGTTGCCAAAGGGTGTCATGGACCAAAAGGTACGAGTTACCAAAGGTTGCGAACATCAAAAGGTACGAGGACCAAGAGGCACGATTGGCCAAAGGGTGCATGTTCCAAACGGTGTCTTTCGGGACAGGTTAGGACCGATCCTTATGGATCAGCCTATGGCTTGTCTAGTTAAGACAAGGTCACGGTTTGTCTAAGCCAAGGTAAAGTCGCAAGGTCTGACCGGTTGCTAAGCCTTCCGGATTAGGCTTGAGGCTTACTAGGCCGATTGGATCCAGGCCTAAGGCCGGATCAGGTAAGGGAGTCCGTTGGGCCATTGAGCCGGACTCCATTGGCCGGTCGCACCTAGATTCTATCCGGATAGACGGATTGGTCTTTGGGGACGATCCGGATCTGTTCGTGTGTTCTGTTTATCTATTCTGGACTATCTATCTGATTCTAAGTCAAGGGGTGGTTGGTTGAATGACTTAGGATACGGTAGGTAGGTTCATACGTTTTATGATTATGTTGACTGAGGTTTATCTAAGTTCTAGGAACCAAGCCAAGCATTGTAGAATCAATCCGTTCTATTCTCGGTTATGATTAATGCTTATCTGGTTGTGGTTTCAGGAACTAAGGATGGTTCTGGTCAAGCCAAGGAGCCGTGAAGGCTCGGTCAGTGAGAGGCTGTGTAACGTGTGGTTAGATGATGCTAGGGATGAACTAGTGATTGTCTATGAGACTGTTAAGAAGTTGTGTATTGAATCTCATGTTTCTAAGTAATACAAAGTTTATACATTGTTATTCCGCTGTGCAATCTGTTCCTTTGTTTATGAACCTCATATTCGAATATGACTTAGTAACTAATAGACTTAAAAATGGATCAAACAAGCAGAGAAATTAATAAGTAAGCCTGCGGACTCCATCAGGTCGAGAGGCCAGGGTTCGGGTCTTACAAGTTGGTATCAGAGCATGTTGATTCTAGGATAGTTGGGTTAGGCAGTCCACACACACACACACGCAGCCAGCTGATTAGGTCTCACGGTGAGGTTTGATTGCTTAGTCTAGGGATTGTTTTGTTCTGTTTATGTTAGTGTGTTTCGTACTAACATTGTCTGAATCCTTAGGCTGGAAAAAGCAAATCGGGAAAGTCCCGAAAGAGTAAGAAAACAGCCGGTCAGTCTAGTCAAGTGGCCATGGACGGGACCAATCTATCCGGATTGCAAACCGATCCGGCCG
The DNA here is from genome assembly GCF_020379485.1 of Brassica napus. Taxonomy (NCBI): domain Eukaryota; kingdom Viridiplantae; phylum Streptophyta; class Magnoliopsida; order Brassicales; family Brassicaceae; genus Brassica; species Brassica napus. The sequence continues at coordinate 166,006 of NW_026014868.1, forward strand.
CAGCTGACACTAGAGATGTGTTGCCAACTGATCAGGCTAATCTTACGGGGACGCAACAGGATGGTCAGGAACATCGGGAGAGTGATGAGGAAGTGGAATCCTCGAACGCTAACCGTGATGGTGACCAGCATGAGAGAGTGGCGATGGAACGGCTAATGTGCCCGCAACACTGTCCAAAGAGGACTTGTTAGAGGCCATGAAGGTAATGGGGACTCAGGTTGCGGCTATGGCGCAACTGTTCACGCCACTAGTGAACTCCTCGGTTGGCCAGGCTACGCCTGTGGCTATGACCACCCCAACACCAATGGTCCAGTTGTGGAAATGGTTGAGGTGATCGAGATCGATCCAACGGAAAAGTCTGAAAAGAAGGTGGATTATCTGAGTTTGCTTCAACATTTATCCAGGTTGGGTACGAAGCATTTCTCCGGTAGCACCGACCCTATTGTGGCAGACGAGTGGAGGAGTAGGCTGGTCCGAAACTTTCAATCAACTCGCTGTCCAGTGGATTACAGACGCGACATTGCGGTTCACTTCCTGGAAGGGGACGCGCATAACTGGTGGCTTGCAGTGGACAAGCGCACCAATGGGAGTCTGGAAAGTTTTGCGGACTTTGAAGTTGAATTCAACCGCAAATACTTCCCTGCTGAGGCTTGGGATCGTCTGGAAGCTCAGTTTCTAGATTTGGCCCAGGGCCGCAGGACCGTACGAGAGTACGAAGAAGAGTTCAACCGGCTCAGACGGTTTGTTGGAAGAGAGCTGGAGGACGAGGCAGTCCAGGTCCGTAGGTTCATCCGAGGCCTAAGGCCCGAACTGAAGACCCATTGCTCGATCCGCACTTTCAACACCGTCGGAGAACTGGTGGAACGGGTGGCTTTGCTAGAGTCTAACTTGGCTGAAGAAGCTAAGCTTAAGGCTAAGTCACAGTCTGGCCCGTCGGGCAAAACAAATGATTAAAAGAGGAAGTGGGACCAGGTGGACGGAGGTAAGACCTCTGGTGGCCGACCTACATGTCCCAAGTGTGGAAAGAATCATCCCGGTGAGTGCTGGAAGGCCATGGGGGCTTGTGTGCGATGTGGCAGCATGGATCACACGATCCAAAACTGCACTCGACCAAACCGATTCTCAGACCAGTCCAGTGGCAGCGGCTCCGTGACTTGCTTCCTATGTGGCAAGACTGGACACTACAAGTCGGACTGTCCTAAGCTACAAGGAGGACAAGGGAAGGGCCGTGGAGACACAGGCAAGTCGACCCAGAGTAGGCCGACCACAACACCAAGGGTGTATGAGCTGTCCCGGGACGACGGCGCTTCTGGATCGTTTGATTCGATCTCTGGTAATTCCTAAATTTTTCTTTTTACATTCAAGTAGAAAATGCTTGGTATGGAACCTAGAATGTCTAGGGGATTCTGATGAGGGTCTCTGTTAGGAACCCTCATGATTGGTGGTGTGGAAACCCACGTACTTTTCGACACAGGGGCTACACATAGTTTTGTGAGTCCGGGACTGGTCGGAAAGGGTCTGTTCTGTCTGGACGCTGGAGATAATTTGGGATAGTGAGGGCGGCCGGAGGGCAAGCCATGAACTCACTAGGTCTCATGTCAAATATCCCAGTGTCAATACAGGGAAAGGTATTCCCTGTGGATTTGGTCTGTGTCCACCTAAAGAATCACGAAGTGATCCTAGGTATGGACTGGTTGGGAAAGTATCGGGCCACTCTCGATTGCCATAAAGGTCGTGTGCAATTGGAGACTGGGCTTCGACCGATCCAGTACCAATGTCTGTGTCCGGCTCAAGAGAAAGTAGTGGTTTCAGCAGTTCGAGCGATTCGGATGTTGGAACAGGGTTGTCAGTCCTTTTTGGCTACAATTACAACTACAGAGCCGGGCAGTTCTGTCTGTCTGAAAGACCTTTCAGAGGATTCGTTGGTGTCGAAGTTCCCAGATGTGTTCCAGGTACCTCAGGGTGTCCCCCCTGATAGGTCGGATCCATTTACGATTGAACTAGAGCCAGGGACAGCTCCGCTGTCCAAGAGTCCGTACCGGATGGCTCCGGCCGAGATGGCCGAGCTAAAGAAGCAATTGGAAGAATTGCTTGACAAGGGGTTCATACGGCCAAGTAGCTCCCCTTGGGGTGCACCAGTCCTCTTTGTGAAAAAGAAGGATGGTAGCATGCGTCTGTGCATCGACTATCGAGGGTTGAACAGGGTCACTGTGAAGAACAAGTACCCGTTGCCCAGGATAGACGAGCTGTTGGATCAACTCAAAGGAGCCAAGTGGTTTTCCAAGATTGATTTGGCTTCAGGGTATCATCAGATCCCTATAGAGCCAAATGATATTAGGAAGACGGCATTTAGGACCAGGTACGGTCATTACGAGTTCGTAGTGATGCCGTTCGGTCTGACCAATGCACCTGCCGCTTTCATGAAAATGATGAACAGCGTGTTCCGAGATTTCTTGGATGAATTCGTGATCATCTTCATTGATGATATCCTAATTTATTCCAAGGATGAGGAATCTCATAGGAAACACTTGAGAGCCGTGCTGGAACGATTACGAGAACACAAACTCTATGCTAAACTCAGTAAATGTAGCTTTTGGCAGAAGAGTATTGGGTTCCTCGGCCATATTGTTTCCGATCAGGGCATCTCGGTGGATCCAGAGAAGATCAGGGCAATCAAGGATTGGCCCCGACCACGCAGTGCTACGGAAGTCAGAAGCTTCTTAGGGCTGGCAGGTTACTATAGAAAGTTTGTGAAAGGATTCGCAAGCTTGGCTCAGCCTATGACGCGGTTGACTGGGAAGGACGTTAAGTTCACATGGGCTGAAGAGTGTGAGGAATGTTTCTCCGCACTTAAGAACATGCTGACTAGCGCACCCGTCCTAGTGCTTCCGGAGGCCGATCAACCATATGTGGTCTATACGGACGCGTCCATCACTGGGCTAGGTTGCGTATTGACCCAGCATGGGAAGGTCATTGCCTATGCGTCCAGGCAGTTGAGGAAACATGAGGGAAACTACCCCACCCATGATCTCGAAATGGCTGCGGTAGTATTCGCCTTAAAGATTTGGCGATCATACTTGTATGGCGCCAAAGTTCAGATACTTACGGACCATAAGAGTCTTAAGTATATATTCACCCAGCCTGAGTTAAACTTAAGGCAGAGGAGGTGGATGGAATTCGTAGCTGACTACGATTTGGACATCACCTACTATCCGGGAAAGGCTAATCTGGTAGCAGACGCTTTGAGCCGGAAGAGGGCTGATGTATCGGCCGAACGGGAGGCGGACGACCTGGACGGTATGGTCCGTGCTCTGCGGCTGAATGTGCTGACTACGGCAACCGAAGCTTTGGGGTTGGAGGCGGTTAACCAAGCCGACCTGCTTACTCGAATCCGGTTGGCTCAAGGTCAGGACGAGAACCTGAATAAGGTTGCTCAGAATGATAGGACGGAGTACCAGATTGCAAAGGATGGTACCATCCTAGTAAACGGTCGGATCAGTGTTCCTAATGATAGGAGTCTAAAGGAAGAGATTATGAGGGAGGCTCATAAGTCCAGATTCTCGGTTCATCCTGGTGCGACCAAGATGTACCAGAACCTTAAGAAATTCTATCATTGGATCCGTATGAAGGCAGATGTAGCGGAATGGGTGGCCAAGTGTTCCACTTGCCAACTCATCAAAGCAGAACATCAGGTGCCTAGTGGGTTATTACAAAGCTTGCCTATTCCGGAATGGAAATGGGATCACATCACAATGGACTTTGTGACCGGGTTCCCTACCACAAGGAATAAGAAAGATGCGGTTTGGGTTGTGGTTGATCGACTAACCAAATCAGCACACTTCCTGGCTATCAAGAAGTCGGATGGGGTAGATCAGATTGTACGTAAGTACATTGATGAGATCGTCCGACTACATGGTGTGCCGGCAAGCATAGTCTCAGATAGGGATTCAAGGTTCACATCTTACTTCTGGAAGGCTTTCCAAAAGGCCTTAGGAACAAGAGTGAACATGAGTACAGCCTATCACCCACAGACGGATGGACAGTCTGAACGTACGATCCAGACATTGGAAGATATGTTGCGAGCATGTGTTCTAGACTGGGGTGATTCCTGGGAGAAACATCTACCTCTGGTAGAATTTGCTTACAACAATAGTTTCCATAGTAGTATTGGCATGTCGCCATACGAAGCTCTGTATGGGCGTCCATGCAGGACACCCTTATGCTGGACCCAAGTTGGGGAACGCAGCATGATTGGTCCGGAGATTGTCGAAGAGACAACCGAAAAGATCAAGTTCTTGAGGGACAAGATGAGACAGGCACAAGATCGCCAAAAGAACTATGCAGATCGAAGAAGGAAAGATCTCGAGTTTCAAGTAGGTGACTTGGTGTATCTCAAAATGATTACCTTCATAATGTGTTCCACGTCTCCCAACTTCGGAAATGTTTAACGGACCAAGACATCGCTCTTCCTGCCATTCCAGACGATCTTGGTAAGAACCTAACCTTGGAAACGAGGCCAGTTCGAATCATAGATAGGATGGAAAAAGCAACAAGGAAGAAGACGGTCCAGATGGTCAAGGTCGTCTGGGACTGTAATGGTCAGGATATAATCACTTGGGAGACCGAAGCTAGAATGAAAGCAGAGTACCCAGAGTGGTTGGATCAGTTTGTTTCCGAGGAAGCATTCGATTCGGATTCGAGGACGAATCCATCCCAAGGGGGGGAGACTTGTCACGCCCCCAATCCTGAATAGGATTGTTGGGACGGCCATGGTTCGAGGAAACGTACAAGCCAGTCTTAAGACATCAAGGCAAGCGTTCCATGGTCGAGAAAGAAGGTTAAGGATATAAGGAAACTTAGACTTAACCTTATACAAGCTAAGAGACAGCTAGGACGAGTAAGACGGTAGCTAGGACGAAGTGGACGAGTAGCTCGGCCAGCTCAAGGAAGCTAGGTTCAGTTCACTCCAGCTCAGTCCCTACTAAGTCAGCTCCACTAGCTGGACTACTAGCTCACTCAGCTGAGGCAGCTGAGAGTCAGCTCATCTCAGCTAGACGGACTGTCCGGGCTTTAGGCCGATGGTCCGGGTCCGGGTCAGTGGCGGGCTGTGAGGTCCGGCCATGAGGCCATGGGCTGTTGGGTCCTTGGGCAAGGCCGTGGGCTGTGTCCAGGAGGCCTGGGGCGTGGGTTGGGCTTGTGGCCGACCCCAAACCCAATCAGAAAGGGCGAAGGGATGCAAGTGGCCGAAAGGGGGCAACTCTTGGCCGATGGTGCCCATTCGCTAGCAAGTCGTGCCTGTTCGTGGGGCAAGACTTACCCCCTCGTTTTCTATAAATATGGGGGCTCTCTGGTCGATTTCATTATCCAATTCCAGAGTAAAATACTCAGAGAAAAACGTAGAGAGAAAGAAAGAGAGAAAGAGAGAGTTCCGGCCAAGAGAAAGGCCGATTGTGGTGGTGTTGTGTTCCGGCGACTCTGATCGTTTGAGAACTAACTCCGGTCAAGAATGGGAGATCAAGACAAGGAGAAGAGCATGGAGAACCCAGACGTGGTTCACAAGGTATGTGATGGGCCGTGGCTCCATCAGACCGAACGGACGGTCCATGCGACCGCACCGCGGCTCTGCTCGGTTCCTAAGTCCCATCCGGCTCTCCTTATCTATTTCAATTCGTTTCTCTTCTCTTCTCTCTGGTTAAACACGAAAGGTTGTGTTGGTTGAGTCCAAGGGACACGTCCCTAGGCTTTGGCCGAACATAACCAGACCGCTAGCCTAGACACGGGTCGGTTAGACGGATGATCCGATCGCACCAAGACTGGGCGGTTAGGACGAACGGTTGGGAATGACCCAAAGGGCACGAGTTGTCAAGAGTCATGAGTGTTCAAAGGTTGTGAGTTGCCAAAGGGTGTCAGGGACCAAAAGGTACGAGTTACCAAAGGTTGCAAACATCAAAAGGTACGAGGACCAAGAGGCACGATTGGCCAAAGGGTGCATGTTCCAAACGGTGTCTTTCGGGACAGGTTAGGACCGATCCTTATGGATCAGCCTATGGCTTGTCTAGTTAAGACAAGGTCACGGTTTGTCTAAGCCAAGGTAGAGTCGCAAGGTCTGACCGGTTGCTAAGCCTTCCGGATTAGGCTTGAGGCTTACTAGGCCGATTGGATCCAGGCCTAAGGCCGGATCAGGTAAGGGAGTCCGTTGGGCCATTGAGCCGGACTCCATTGGCCGGTCGCACCTAGATTCTATCCGGATAGACGGATTGGTCTTTGGGGACGATCCGGATCTGTTCGTGTGTTCTGTTTATCTATTCTGGACTATCTATCTGATTCTAAGTCAAGGGGTGGTTGGTTGAATGACTTAGGATACGGTAGGTAGGTTCATACGTTTTATGATTATGCTGACTGAGGTTTATCTAAGTTCTAGGAACCAAGCCAAGCATTGTAGAATCAATCCGTTCTATTCTCAGTTATGATTAATGCTTATCTGGTTGTGGTTTCAGGAACTAAGGATGGTTCTGGTCAAGCCAAGGAGCCGTGAAGGCTCGGTCAGTGAGAGGCTGTGTAACGTGTGGTTAGATGATGCTAGGGATGAACTAGTGATTGTCTATGAGACTGTTAAGAAGTTGTGTATCGAATCTCATGTTTCTAAGTAATACAAAGTTTATACATTGTTATTCCGCTGTGCAATCTGTTCCTTTGTTTATGAACCTCATATTCGAATATGACTTAGTAACTAATAGACTTAAAAATGGATCAAACAAGCAGAGAAATTAATAAGTAAGCCTGCGGACTCCATCAGGTCGAGAAGCCAGGGTTCGGGTCTTACAAGTCCAAAGACCAGCGTGCTGATATGTGTACTTATGGACAGCCACAGACGTCCTGTGTGTGCTGACGGACACACACGGACAGCCACAGACGTCCTGTGTGTGTTGACGGACAGCCACAGACGTCCTGTGTGTGCTGAAAGACACACACGGACAGCCACAGACGTCCTGTGTGTGTGCTGACGGACAGCCACGGACACCCACAGACGTCCTGTGTGTGCTGAGAGACACACACGGACACACACTGATAGCCACGGATGTCCTGTGTGTGCTGAAGGACACACACAGACACACACGGACAGCCACAGACGTCTGTGTGAGCTGACGGACATAGACAAAACACACACGGACACACACGGACTGCCACAGATGTCCTGTGTGTGCTGGCGGACATCCACAGACGTCCTGTGTGTACTGAACAAACAGCCCACGTGGGCCAAAATCACCCGAACAGTACACAGGAATGGTCAGCGTGCAGAGTCCAAGGACCAACGTGCTGATATGTGTACTGATGGACAGCCATGAATGTCCTGTGTGTGCTGACGGACACACACGGACGTTCTGTGTGTGCTGACGGACACCCACGGACGTCTTGTGTGTACTGAACAGACAGCCCACGTGGGCCAAAATCACCTGAACAGTCCATGGGAAGGGCCAGCGTGCTGAGTCCAAGGACCAGCGTGTTGATATGTGTACTAATGAACAGCCACAGACATCCTGTGTGTGTGCTGCCGACCACACACAGACACACACGGACAGCCACAGACGTCATGTGTGCTGACGGACAGCCACGGACGTCCTGTGTGTACTGAACAGACAGCCCACGTGGGCCAAAATCACCCAAATAGTCCACGGGAAGGGCCAGCGTGCTGAGTCCAAGGACCAATGTGCTGTTATGTGTACTGATGGACAGCCACGGACGTCCTGTATGTGCTGACAAACACAGACGGACACACACGGCACACACGGACAGCCACGGACAGCCACGGACATCCTGTGTGTGCTGGCGGACACCCACGGACATCCTGTGTGTACTGAACAGACAGCCCACGTGGGCCAAAATCACCCAAACAGTCCACAGGAAGGGCCAACGTGCTGTGTCCAAAGACCAGCGTGCTGATATGTGTATTTATGGACAGCCACAGACGTCCTGTGTGTGCTGACAGACACACACAGACACACACGGACAGCCACAGACATCCTGTGTGTGCTGACGGACAGCCACGGACACCCACGGACGTCCTGTGTGTGCTGACAGACACACACGGACACACACAGACAGCCACAGATGTTCTGTGTGTGCTGAAGGACACACACAGACACACACGGATAGCCACTGACGTCTGTGTGTGCTGACGGACACAGACAAACACACACGGACACTCACGGACAGCCACGGATGTCCTGTGTGTGCTGGCGGACATCCACAGACGTCCTGTGTGTTGTAGTACCCACGACTAAGGTTCCCATTATCCGCAAAGGCCCTACCACAAGGTCCGGTTCAAGAGTTATAAGAGCTGGATTTGCCAAAGCTGTCCAGGAGCTGCTTGCACAGGAACAAACCGGGTTCAAGCAACTATTGATCCATGAGTTGTCTGACTTGAAGCTTGAAGACACCGGTGAACCACTAGAGGTTCCAGACCCTGTCCATTCGAGCCAGTTCTCCTCCATCGGCCAGAATGAAGCCGGCCTGACCATTTCCACCTTCATATTCAATCCATCCAACCAACTTGCTTCCGGTTCAGAGATATAGCCGACCATCAGAAGGAGTAGTATGTGTTGTACTCTTTTTCCTTATCGAGGTTTTGTCCCACTAGGTTTTCCCGAAAGGTTTTAATGAGGCAACAAGCAAGCATACTATGAGTTCTGATCCGGACATCTCAAACCGCGACCGGTCTATTGTTTTCTTTATTTCTATTTCGGTTAAGACATTGGCCATTTGTCTAGGCCTTTTTTTTTATCTTTAAGTCCAGTAAGGAACATCTATTTAAACCCTTGTAGTTGCCAACTTTTCGGCTAAGTCTGTTATGAAATCGTTTTTGCTTTAGCAAAGAAACCCTAAGTCTTTCAGTTGTGTGAAACATTGAGAGCAGCCGTGTGACATATCAAAGAGCCGATCCATTGTTCTTTGTGGCGTCCTTCAATCCATTCCATTCCTTGTCCGAATCTTGAGAGAGACATACGTCCAACAAGAGCCGGATCCATATCTATCTTCCTAACCGACGTAGGCATCTTGCTGAGAGAGACATACGTCCAGCAGCAGATCCCATCCGCCAATCTACTCTCTTCTCTATCTTTTGTTTTAGATTTCATTCAACCAATTCCATAAAAACCAAAAGAATCAAAACTTGTTTCTGTTCTAGATCCTGTTGAAAACTCACTAAAAGTTCCTATCTGTTTCAGGTTCGATCACAAGCAAGAGACGAGCCGGCCAGTACCATCCGTCCGAGGCAAGACTGAACCGCGGAACGGCCATCCGTCCGTCCGTCCGACCCTCCGACCCGTGCCTACAACATTTTGTTATCAGAGCTGAAGTTTCCTGCGAAACTCAGTTCTTTCTGAACCCTAGCCGTCACCATTCAAAAAAAAATATTTACTTTCCTTATCTTTTTAAAAAAATTTCGGAATTGTTCTCCAAGTTTTTGATCTTTCCATTTAAAAAAAAAAATTATTTACTTTTCTTATTTTTAAATTTTTCGGATTGTTTTCCAAGTTTTCAAAAAAAAAAAAAAATATTCCCTTTCCTTTTTCAAACCTGATTCGATTTTGTCTTAACTTTTTTTTTGCATTTACTCTTAGCCTTGGTCGATACTCAAAGTATCCGACCCAAGCAACTATTTAACCCCCTCTTGCCTTTTAATCTTTCTTTGAGTTTCTTCTCAGAGAACTATGGGAGATGTAGGTCAAGACCAAGCGGCCATAAACGCTCAGCTCCTAGCTGACAATGAGGAACTGAGGGCGAGCCTTAGGACTATCACAGCCGAGCTTGCTCAGATACGGCAGGGAGGAAGGCCCAATGGACCTCGACCACCAGGAAGGCAACAGCCGGACCCGCATGACACTGACTCGGACGCGGACAGTACCGATGATACGCGCAGTCAGGACGAGGAGAGGCCGAACCGGGGAGGTAGGAGGAACGCGCGAAGACCCCGGGCCCAAGTAGGAGGAGGCCGCGACCATAGGGGAGGTCGAGACCGAGAGGAGGAAGAGCCTTGGTTGGGAGGCAAGGCGCTTAAGCTTCATCCCCCAACGTTTGCCGGCAAGGTTGATCCGGATGCCTACATCGTGTGGGAGAAGCGCAATTGAGTACATATTCGACTATTATCAATATAGTGAGGCCAAGAAGGTTGCCCTAGCAGCAGCCCAGCTGATGGACAATGCTCTTTCGTGGTGGGATCGAGACGTTGCTAAGTCCGGGCCAGTGTGGAGAGCGCGTAATTGGACCGAGATGCGGACCAAGCTTCGCGCGAGGTACATTCCATCTTACTACCAGCGTGATGTGCTAAAACATTTTCGTAAACTTACGCAGGGAACTAAGACTGTGGAGGAGTACTTTGAGGAGTTCGAGGCACTTAGGAATAAGCTTGAGACCGACGAGCCCGAGGAGACAATGATGTCCCAATTCCTGGAAGGGCTGCAAGACCGCATTGCCCGCAAGGTGGAGAGACAGCACTATGAAGACTTCAACGATCTATTGCACTTTGCTACGCAAGCCGAGCAGCACATCAAGCGCAAGACGGCCAGTACCAGCCGCAGCAAACCTGCTTGGACTCAACCGGGTTCAAAGCAAGGCGACAAGGGCAAGACGATTGAGATTGAGAGCCGATTCAAGACAAACCAGGCTGAATCGTCTAATGCATCTAAGCCGGAGCAGGGTAAGACTCAAGCCCAAAATTTGCGTACTCGTGACATCATTTGTTATAAGTGTCAGGGCAAAGGCCACTACGCTCGGGATTGTCCAAACAAAGGGGGATGGCGAGTATGAATCCCAAGATGAGGCAGAGGCCGCGGCCGCGATCTCTGATGAAGAAGTAACCGACTACCCGGAGACAGGCGAGCTGCTAGTGACCCGGAGAGCTCTTAGCACCCTCTTTGACCCAGAGACCATCCAGCGGGAGAACATCTTCCACACCAGATGTAGTGTTGATCACAAGGTATGTAGTTTGATCATAGATGGCGGATCTTGTACTAACGTGGCTAGCAAGTATCTTGTTGATAAGCTAGGGTTGGTCAAAACTGCCCATCCTCGACCATACCGTCTCAAATGGCTCAATGATGAGACTGAGCTCAAGATTGCCGAACAAGTTGTTGTGTCCTTCAGTATTGGCAAGTACCAAGACCAGGTCAAGTGTGATGTTGTGCCCATGCAAGCCGGCCATATACTTCTCGGAAGGCCGTGGCAGTTTGACAAGGAGACACTTCACCATGGCCGCACCAACATCTACAGTTTCGTCCACAACAACAAGAAGCACAGCCTAGCACCTCTCAGCCCTCAAGAAGTTCATGATATGCAGAAGGCAATGATGCAGTCCGGCCAGGTAAGTAACATTAACCTTTACATGACTTCCGGACAAGTGCTTAAATCATTACAACGTGAGACACAGGTGCTACTAATGATCTTTAAGGAAGGTTGTTTTGCAGGTTTAGAAGCTCCTAAAGTACCGGACGTAGTACAAGACCTCATGGGACGTTACAAGGATGTCTTCCCTGACGAGATCCCTGCCGGCTTACCCCCTATCCGTGGCATAGAACATCAGATCGATCTTGTACCCGGCGCGCCACTACCAAACCGAGCCGCTTACCGTGTCAACCCTGAGGAAGCTAAGGAGCTGGAACGGCAGGTCCAAGATCTCATGGACAAAGGCTACATCCGCGAGAGCCTTAGCCCCTGTGCAGTCCCGGTCCTACTAGTGCCTAAGAAAGATGGGACATGGCGCATGTGTGTGGACTGCCGAGCCATCAACAACATAACCATCAAAGATCGGTACCCTATACCTAGATTAGATGATATGTTGGATGAACTGAGTGGGTCTGTTGTGTTTTCTAAGATTGATCTCAGGAGTGGATACCATCAAGTCCGCATGAAGGAAGGAGAAGAGTGGAAAACCGCCTTCAAGACCAAGCAAGGTCTATACGAGTGGCTGGTGATGCCGTTTGGCCTTACCAACGCCCCTAGCACCTTCATGAGACTCATGAATGAGGTCCTCCGACCTTACATTGGTAAATTCGTGGTTGTATACTTTGATGATATCTTGATTTACAGCAGGTCTTTAACTGAACACATGGGACACCTAGAACAGGTTTTGAAAGCCTTAAGGCAAGAAGGCCTTTATGCTAACCTTAAGAAATGTGTATTCTGCACTGATCAGTTGGTATTTTTAGGCTTTGTTGTGAGTTCACAGGGACTGAAGGTTGATGAGGAGAAGATCAAGGCCATACAAGACTGGCCGACCCCGACCACGATCGGACATATCCGCAGCTTCCATGGAGTAGCCAGTTTCTACCGACGATTTGTGAAGGACTTCAGTACCATTGCCGCCCCAATGACCTCCGTGATCAAGAAGAATGTAACCTTTGCTTGGGGTCCTGCCCAAGAGGAGTCTTTCAACAGGCTTAAATATAGTTTGACACATGCACCGGTTCTAACTCTTCCTAACTTTGATAAACCTTTTGAGATTGAGTGTGATGCTTCAGGGACAGGGATAGGGGCCGTACTGACCCAAGGAGGCCGGCCAGTGGCTTTCTTCAGTGAGAAATTGAGTGGAGCCGCCCTCAATTACCCCACCTATGATAAAGAGCTATATGCTCTAGTAAGGTCGCTTGAAACTTGGCAACATTATCTTTTGTCTAAAGAGTTTATTATTCATACAGATCATGAGACTCTTAAGCATTTGAGGGGCCAGACCACACTCAAGAAGAGGCATGCCAGGTGGCTGGAGTTCGTGGAAACTTTTCCTTATGTGATCAAGTACAAGAAGGGAAAGGACAACGTAGTGGCCGACGCCCTATCCCGGCGCCACACACTCATTACCACCATGGAGGCTAAGATCATGGGTTTTGAGCAACTCAAAATGTCTTATGAAACTGACCCTGATTTTTCTGAGCTTTACAGTAACACGGCTAAGGGAGCCATGGGTCCATTCTATCAGCAGGACGGGTTCCTCTTCAAGGAAAAACGCCTGTGTATCCCTCATGGTTCCATGCGAGATTTACTGACCAGATAAGCTCATGGGGGTGGATTGATGGGGCATTTCGGTCGGGACAAAACTCTGAGCGTCCTGTCCGACAACTTCTATTGGCCCCGGATGAGGCGCTACGTCGAGAGCCTTTGCGCCAAGTGCACTGTCTGTCTCAAAACCAAATCCAGGTCGCATCCTTATGGTTTACACATGCCTTTACCTATTCCTATTGCACCGTGGGTCGATATGTCTATGGACTTTGTGCTGGGCTTGCCCAAGATAGAACACAAGGATTCTATTTTTGTTGTAGTGGACAGGTTCTCCAAGATGGCACACTTCATTCTGTGTTCCAAGACCAATGATGCAAGCCAAACCGCTGATCTCTTCTTCAAGGAAGTGGTGCGTTTACATGGAGTGCCTCGTACCATTGTGTCCGACCGAGACACAAAATTTCTCAGCCACTTCTGGAGGACATTGTGGAAAAAGCTTGGAACCAAGCTCCTTTTCTCGACCACTTGCCATCCACAGACTGATGGACAGACCGAGGTAGTAAACCGTACACTCTCTCAGTTATTGAGGGCTACGGTGGGTAAGAATCTTAAAAACTGGTTGAGTTGTTTGCCTTCATTGAGTTTGCTTATAACCATGCAAGGCACTCTATTACTAACCTCTCCCCTTTTGAGATCGTGTATGGCTTTAGACCAGAGACGCCCATGGACCTAGCCGCATTGCCACCAGCCATGCAAGTCAGCCAGAGTGGTGACAAAAGGCTGAGTTTGTGAAGAACATGCACCGGCAAGTCAAGGAGACTTTGGAGAAGAAGGCTGAAAGGAACCGGATTAAGCTCAACAAGGGGCGCACAGAAGTTATCTTCCAGCCAGGCGATTGGGTGTGGCTCCACATGAGGCCAGAACGGTTTCCGGAAGAGAGGAAGAGCAAATTATCCCCATGAGGGGACGGACCATTCCGAGTGCTCGATCGGATCAATGACAATGCCTACCGGCTAGAACTGCCAGGTGAGTTCCAAGTTTCCCGAACGTTCAATGTGTCTGACTTGTCTCCTTATATTGCTGATGACAGAGATGTTCTGAGGACAGAACCTGTTCAAGAGGGAGGGGATGTTGTAGTACCCACGACTGAGGTTCCCATTATCCGCAAAGGCCCTACCACAAGGTCCGATTCAAGAGTTTATAAGAGCTGGATTTGCCAAAGCTGTCCAGGAGCTGCTTGCACAGGAACAAACCGGGTTCAAGCAACTATTGATCCAGGAGTTGTCTGACTTGAAGCTTGAAGACACCGGTGAACCACTAGAGGTTCCAGACCCTGTCCATTCGAGCCAGTTCTCCTCCATCGGCCAGAATGAAGCCGGCCTGACCATTTCCACCTTCATATTCAATCCATCCAACCAACTTGCTTCCGGTTCAGAGATATAGCCGACCATCAGAAGGAGTAGTATGTGTTGTACTCTTTTTCCTTATCGAGGTTTTGTCCCACTGGGTTTCCCGAAAGGTTTTAATGAGGCAACAAGCAAGCATACTATGAGTTCTGATCCGGTCATCTCAAACCGCGACCGGTCTATTGTTTTCTTTATTTCTATTTCGGTTAAGACATTGGCCATTTGTCTAGGCATTTTTTTTTATCTTTAAGTCCAGTAAGGAACATCTATTTAAACCCTTGTAGTTGCCAACTTTTCGGCTAAGTCTTTTATGAAATCGTTTTTGCTTTAGCAAAGAAACCCTAAGTCTTTCAGTTGTGTGAAACATTGAGAGCAGCCGTGTGACATATCAAAGAGCCGATCCATTGTTCTTTGTGGCGTCCTTCGATCCATTCCATTCCTTGTCTGAATCTTGAGAGAGACATACGTCCAACAAGAGCCGGATCCATATCTATCTTCCTAACCGACCTAGGCATCTTGCTGAGAGAGACATACGTCCAGCAGCAGATCCCATCCGCCAATCTACTCTCTTCTCTATCTTTTGTTTTAGATTTCATTCAACCAATTCCATAAAAACCAAAAGAATCATAACTTGTTTCTGTTCTAGATCCTGTTGAAAACTCACTAAAAGTTCCTATCTGTTTCAGGTTCGATCACAAGCAAGAGACGAGCCAGCCAGTACCATCCGTCCGAGGCAAGACTGAACCACGGAACGGCCATCCGTCCGTCCGTCCGTCCGCCCGTCCGACCCTCCGACCCGTGCCTACAACACTGTGTGTACTGAACAGACAGCCCACGTGGGCCAAAATCACCCGAACAGTCCACGAGAATGGTCAGCATGCTGAGTCAAAGGACCAGCGTGCTGATATGTGTACTGATGGACAGCCACGAACGTCATGTGTGTGCTGACGGACACACACGGACACAAACAGACAGCCACAGACGTCATGTGTGTGCTGACGGACAGACACGGACGTTCTGTGTGTACTGACGAACAACCACGGACGTCCTGTGTGTGCTGACGGACACACACGGACGTTCTGTGTGTGCTGACGGACACCCATTGACGTCTTGTGTGTACTGGACAGACAGCCCACGTGGGCCAAAATCACCTGAACAGTCCACGGGAAGGGCCAGCGTGCTGATATGTGTACTAATGAACAGCCACAGACGTCCTGTGTGTGTGCTGACGGCCACACACACACACACAGACAGCCACGGACGTCCTGTGTGCTGACGGACAGCCACGGACGTCCTGTGTGTACCGAACAGATAGCCCACATGGGCCAAAATCACCCAAACAGTCCACGGGAAGGGCCAGCGTGCTGAGTCCAAGGACCAACGTGCTGATATGTGTACTGATGGACAGCCACGGACGTCCTGTGTGTGCTGACGGACAGACACGGACACACACGGACGTCCTGTGTGTGCTGACAGACACACACGGACGTCCTGTGTGTGCGGACGGAAACCCACAGACGTCCTGTGTGTACTGAAAATACAGCCCACTTGGCAGAAATCATCCGAACAGTCCACGGGAAGGGCCAGCGTGCTGAGTCCAGGACCAGCATGCTGATATGTGTACTGATGGACAGCCACGGACATCCTGTGTGTGGTGACAGACACACACGAACACACAGGGACAGCCACGGACGTCCTGTGTGTGCTGACGGACAGCCACCGGCAGCCACGAACGTCCTGTGTGTGCTGGCGGACACCCACGGACGTCCTCTGTGTACTGAACGGACAGCCCACGTGGGCCAAAATCACCCAAACAGTCCACGGGAAAGGCCAGCGTTCTGAGCCCAAGGACCAACGTACTGATATCTGTACTGATGGACAGCCACGGACGTCATGTGTGTGCTGACAAACACAGACGAACACACACGGACACACACGGACAGCCACGGACATCCTGTGTGTGCTGGCGGACACCCACGGATGTCCTGTGTGTACTGAACAGACAGCCCACGTGTGCCAAAATCACCCGAACAGTCAACGAGAAGGGTCAGCGTGCTGAGTCCAAGGACCAACGTGTAGTTATGTGTACTGATGGACAGCCACAGACGTCCTCTGTGTACTCACGGACACACATGGACACACACGGACAGCCAGGGACGTCCTGTGTGTGCTGACGGACACACACGGACATCCTGCGTGTGCTGATGAACACCCACGGACGTCCTGTGTGTACTGAACAGACAGCCCACTGGGCAGAAATCATCCGAACAGTCCACGGGAAGGGCCAGCGTGCTGAGTCCAAGGACCAACGTGCTAATATGTGTACTGATGGACGGCCACAGACGTTCTGTGTGTTTTGACGGACACACACGGACACACATGGACAGCCACGGATGTCCAATGTGTGCTGACGGACAACCACAGACGTTCTGTGTGTGCTGACAGACACACGGACAGGCACGGATGTCCTGTGTGTGCTGAAGGACACACACAGACACACACGGATAGCCACAGACGTCTGGTGTGTGCTGACGGACACAGACAACACACACGGACACACACGGACAGCCACGGATGTCCTGTGTGTGCTGGCGGACATCTACAGACGTCCTGTGTGTACTGAACAGACAGCCCACATGGGCCAAAATCACCCGAACAGTCCACGAGAATGGTCAGCATGCTGAGTCCAAGGACCAGCGTGCCGATATGTGTACTGATGGACAGCCACAACGTCATGTGTGTGCTGACGGACACACACGGACACACACAGACTGCCACAGACGTCATGTGTGTGCTGACGGACACACACGGACGTTCTGTGTGTACTGACGGACACCCACGGACGTCCTGTGTGTGCTGACGCACACACGGACATTCTGTGTGTGCTCGGACACCCCTGACGTCTTGTGTGTACTGAAAAGACAGCCCACGTGGGCCCAAAATCACCTGAACAGTCCACGGGAAGGGCCAGCGTGCTGATATTGTGTACTATGAACAGCCACAGACGTCCTGTGTGTGTGGCTGACGGCCACACACAGACACACACGGACAGCCACGGACGTCCTCTGTGCTGACGGACAGCCACGGACGTCCTGTGTGTACCGAACAGACAGCCACATGGGCCAAATCACCAAAACACACCCCAACAGTCCACGGGAAGGGCCAGCGTGCTGAGTCCAAGGACCATGTGCTGATATGTGTACTGATGACAGACCGACGTCCTGTGTGTGGACGGACAGACACGGACACACACCACGTCCTGTGTGTGCTGATAGACACACACAGACGTCTTGTGTGTGCGGACAGAAACCCGGGACGTCCTGTGTGTACTGAAAATACAGCCCACGTGGGCATAAATCAAACCCGAACAGTACAGGGAAGGGCCAGCGTGCTGAGTCCCAAGGACCAGCAGGCTGATATGTGTGCTGATGGACAGCCACGACCATCCTGTGTGTGGTGACAGACAACACGAACACACAGGGACAGCCACGGACGTCCTGTGTGTGGCTAAACGAACAGCCACCGGCACCACGACACGTCCTGTGTGTGCTGGCGGACACCCACGGACGTCCTGTGTGTACTGAACAGACAGCCCACGTGGCCAAAATCACCAAACAGTCCACGGAAGGCCAGCAGTTCTGATATGTGTATGATGGACATGCACGGACGTCTGTGTGTGCTGACGACACACACGGACACACACGCAGCCACGGACTCCTGTGTGTGCTGGCGGACACGCGGACGTCCTGTGTGTACTGAACAGACAGCCCACGTGTGCCAAAATCACA